>NC_090028.1:7544598-7844598 GCF_037176765.1 Anolis sagrei | reverse complement strand
ATTATATTATATATTATTATAATAGTATAATATAATATATATAATATAATATAATAATTTATTATATTATATTATATATATTATATTATTATAATATTATATATTATTATAATAATATAATATACCAGTAATATATATAATATAATATAATAATTTATTATATTATATTATATATATTATATTATTATAATAATATTATTATATTATATTATTGTATATTATATTATTATTATATATTATATTATATATTATATATTATTATATTATAATATATTATATATATTATATTATATTATAATATACAATTATAATATAATATAATAATAATATAGTAATATAATATATAATAATATAATATGATATAATATACAATACAATGCACCAGACATACGAAAATAATTACGAAATAATTACGAAAATTGGAAAAAATTGTTTCGATTCTTAATTACTCCTCACACTATTCCTGCATGGCTCGATATTGGATCGTAAGCTAATTTAAATACGAATCAATAACGAATAACGAAATTAACGAACTGGATCGCCCAAGCGTACTGGGTGCATCTACTCAATAGAATTAACACAGTTTGGTACCACTTCAACTGCCATGGCTCAATGCTATGGAATAATGGGAGTTGTAGTTGAATGAGGCTGTTGTAGTTCAGCCTGTGATTGCATCTGTTGTTCATGATGGGGGTGAGGATTTGCCTGGGCCTGAGTTATGCTCAGACAAGAGGCCCGAGGTGTCTCATGAAGATTCACAAGGTCACATTCCTGGGAGAGGCCCTCAACAGTCTTTCTCTGAGAAACTGTCTTCTGAAGATGAATTGTCAGGTGCGGAATTTAATGAGAGTGAAGATAGAAGGCAAGACTTTTGTAAACAAGAGACATTAGGCTTGGGCGGTTTCGTTCGTTAATTTCGTAATTCGTTATTAATTCGTATTTAAATTAGCTTACGATCCAATATTGAGCCATGCAGGAATTGTGTGAGGAGTAATAAAGATTCGAAACAATTTTTTCAATTTATTTCGTAATTATTTCATAATTATTTCGTAATTATTTTCGCATGTCTGGTGCAAGTTTTATAGTTGTTGTTTGTTTTATCACACCAACAGTCAACAACAGAGGGAGAGGGAAGCTTCGCAAGTTTCTCCTGTCCCATTTGGAGGTTTTTTTAGCATATTGCGCAATCGCGTCCGCCATTAACGAATCAATTCGTAATTTTACGAAATTTCGTAAATTTCGAAATTTTTTAAAGGAAAATTTCGGAATTATTAAAAAAAAAACGAAATGCAAGGGCCCCCTAAAAACAAAATGAGTTTAGAACCAAATTTTTCCGTGGTTACCCAAGCCTAAGAGACATAGTTTTCAGGCACATCGAAAGTTAATTTGTTTGCAAGGAAAGAGAGATAATAAACCCTTATCTGGTTGTAAAGGCGAGAGAAATGCTTTCCTTTCGGTTCCGGGGTCAGGAAAAGCTTTATTGTTTCAATTCAATGTTTGATGTTTGTCTTATGTCTGTTATAACAGGCTGTGTTTTTTATTTAATTTTAGGTTCTTGTGGGTTTTTTCGGGCTATAAAGCCATGTTCTAGAGGCATTTCTCCTGACGTTTCGCCTGCATCTATGGCAAGCTTCCTCAGAGGTTGTGAGGTCTGTTGGAAGTAGGAAAAATGGGTTTATATATCTGTGGAATGGCTGGGGTGGGGCAAGGAGCTCTTCCCTGCTGCAGTTAGGTGTGAATGTTTGGCTGATCACCTTCATTAGCATTTGAAGGCCTGCCTGAGCCTGGGAAAATCTGTTGGTGGGAGGTGTTAATCTGTGCCTGGTTTTTTCCTCTCTGTTGTTTAGCTGTTATAATTTTAGCAACTATAATTTAATTTTAGTTGTTAAGTCATATTTCATGTTTATATGTTGTGTTGTTTGAATTTTGTTAGTATGGATGTGTTGTTGTATTCGGGCATTGAATGTTTGCCTTTTATGTTTGGAATCTTCCCTGAGTCCCTTTGGGAAAATAGAGCAGAATATAAATAAAGGTGGTATTACTATTATTATTATTATTATTATTATTATTATTATAGAATTGCCTCAGTCTTGCCAATGTTGGAATTTCATGACGGTCTTGCTTTCAAGTGTTCTTAGTTTCATGTACCAAGTTTTGCCAGGCTCCTGATCTGTGTACAGTGCTCCCTTGATACTTCGCAGTTCACTTATTGTGGACTCTATGTTTCACGGATTTCAAAAAAATATTAATTTAAAATATACCGTATATACTCGAGTATAAGCCGACTCGAATATATGCCGAGGCACCTAATTTTACCACAAAAAACTGGGGAAATTGATTGACTCGAGTATAAGCCAAGGGTGGGAAATGCAGCAGCTATTGGTAAATTTCAAAATAAAAATAGATTTAAAATAAAATTACATTAATTGAGGCATCAAGAGGTTAAATGTTTTTGAATATTTAAGATAAGACTGCCCAACTCTGATTAAATCAATCCGAGCTTCTTCAATGTAAATGTGCTTGTGTATCCTTCCAATAAAAATGAATAGATTAAAATAATAAAGGTAATAATAATAATAAAGTAATATAATGCATATGTACTATTAACAATAATAATAAATAGAGTAAAATAATAAATGCAATAATAACAATAATAAAGTAAAATTATAAATTTAATAATAATAATGCATTTATTATGTATTTATAACAGAGTAAAATAATAAATATATTGTCGAAGGCTTTCATGGCTGGAATCACTAGGTTCTTGTGGGTTTTTTCAGGCTATAGGGCCATGTTCTAGAGGCATTTCTCCTGATGTTTCACCTGCATCTATGGCAAGCATCCTCAGAGGTGGTGAGGTCTGTTGGAATTAGGACAATGGCTTTATATATCTGTGGAATGGCTGGGGTAGGGCAAAGAGCTCTTCTCTGCTGGAGATAGGTGTGAATGTTTCAACTGACCACCTTCATTAGCATTTGAAGGCCTGGCTGAGCCTGGGAAAATCCCCTGTTGAGAGGTGTTAAGATGTGCCTGGTTGTTTCCTCTCTGCTGTTTTGCTGTTGTAATTTTAGAGTTTTTTTAATACTGGTAGCCAGATTTTGTTCATTTTCATGGTTTCCTCCTTTCTGTTGAAATTGTCCACATGCTTGTGGATTTCACTGGCTTCTCTGTGTAGTCTGACATGGTGGTTGTTGGTGTGGTCCAGCATTTTTGTGTTCTCCAATAATATGCTGTGTCCAGGCTGGTTCATCAGGTGCTCTGCTATGGCTGACTTCTCTGGCTGAAGGAGTCTGCAGTGCCTTTCATGTCCCTTGATTCGTGTTTGGGCAATGCCATGTTTGGTGCAGCTGTGGACAAGTCTACATAGGGACCACCAAACGCAGCGTTGCCCAAACACAAATCAAGGAACATGAAAGGCACTGCAGACTCCTTCAACCAGAGAAGTCAGCCATAGCAGAGCACCTGATAAACCAGCCTGGACACAGCATATTATTTGAGAACACAGAAATGCTGGACCACTCTCACAACCACCATGTCAGACTACACAGAGAAGGCAGTGAAATCCACAAGCATGTGGACAATTTCAACAGAAAGGAAGAAACCATGAAAATGAACAAAATCTGGCTACCAGTATTAAAAAAAACTCTAAAATTACAACAGCAAAACAGCAGAGAGGAAACAACCAGGCACATCTTAACACCTCTCAACAAAAGATTTTCCCAGGCTCAGCCAGGCCTTCAAATGCTAATGAAGGTGATCAGCTGAAACATTCACACCAAGCTCCAGCAAAGAAGAGCTCTTTGCCCCACCCTGGTCATTTCACAGATACATAAACCCATTGTCCTAATTCCAACAGACCTCACTACCTCTGAGGATGCTTGCCATAGATGCAGGCGAAACGTCAGGAGAAATGCCTCTAGAACATGGCCCTATAGCCCGAAAAAACCCACAAGAACCTAAAATAATAAATAACCTTGACTCAAGTATAAGCCGAGAGGGACTTATTCAGCCTTAAAAAAGGTCTGAAAAACTAGGCTTATACTCGAGTATATACAGTATATCATGGTATTTTCGCTGTTTTGTGGGGTTTTGCCACCGCCGCTCTCCAAGGCGCTTTCCTTCCTCAGTCCTCCCTCCCTTCCTCCAGCCTTGAAGGGCCTTTCCTTCCTTTCCTTCACTTTATTTTAAGTTTATAAAGACTTAAAACAGTGTATAACTACTAAAATAATGTATAAATATTAAAATAAATAGAGCATCCCTACATCGCGGTTTTTCACTTATTGGAACGGTAACCCCCGCAATAAGTGAGGGAACACGGTATTGGATTTTCATGTTGCCTTGCTCTATGGATTTTGTATCTTTGATTCTCACGTGTTACCTTGAAGTTTTTGGATTATTCTTTATCTTGGGGCTATACTGTTTTTAACATTTGTATTGCTTTGCCTATATCTATTCTTCAATAAACTGCTTGCTGATTTTACCAAGCTGGTGTGGTGTTTAAGGTGTTGTGGCTCAGTCTGAGTCGAAGACTGAACTGTCTGGGCCTTATGCTGGGCCTTCTGAGCCTGACTTTCTGCAGGATGACAAGGAGGCTGATGGGTTACAGATTTCTGTACATGTTCCAGACGGGGCTGATAGTGTGTCTTCTGAGGAAGAAACAGCAAGCCTGTTCCCCGGAGAAAGGAATGTGCCTTTAGATAAAGATAGTGAAACTCCACAACTGCAGATGGAGACTCCTTTTGGTTCCCAGGGTGATCAGGCCCAGCTGGGCCAAGATAATGAGTTGTCTAGCCTTGAAGATAATAGTGAATTAATGAGTAGACAGGATCGTTTCCAATTAAGAGTTCGCAGAAGCACACGCCTTGCTAGCAAGCGTGAAGCCAAAGGTCAACGCAATGTTTTCATGTCAGGGAAACTTCTTTAATGATGAAGCCAACAGGCATTTCCTGTCAGTCCAATGTTGCATTTTCCCTTTTAACTTCTGTGAAATTACCTTGGCTTTTGCGGAACGCTTCTGGCTTCTTTGAGACTTGGATTTTGACCCTGATTTTACCTGTCTATCATGGACTCTTGTTTGACCATTGCTAAGGGATTATGCTTCATGTTATTTGCCTTTGGATCTTGGGAACTTTGCCTTTGCATTAAAGAGTCTGTTTTGCCTATTGGACTTTTGCATCTTTATTTCTCTGTTTTGATTTTGCTTTTTCTCAATAAACTACAAAACCTTGGTGTGTGGTGGTGTCTTGAGCAAGGTGAAAACTACCCTGAGTTGTGACCTTGGAGGCGTCTATGGTCAGAGGTGTTCCTGCTCTGGAGTACAACAGAGGCTTTTGGCCTTCTCTATCAAAACACTTGAGTCCTCTGTTGACTTCCATTAGAGCTTCGCCCTTCCCAGTTGTCTCAGTCACAAGCAAACTGCTGTATCCTTTCCCAACTTGTCTGTTCTTACCCACCAATAAAAAGATAGTTATGGGCATTACCTGGGCCAAAAAAAGCATTCAACTGAGGATTCGACACTCCGAAGAACATCTCATTTGCACTCTTCTCCCGATCCGCAATGCGCTTCTGCGTCTTGATGCAAAAACACAAACTGCAACACACATAATGTAAAAGCATATTAATGGAGGGAGAAAGAGTCAGAAAATTGGTTGAGAAACAACATAATCTCTGTTGTCTTATCAACAGTCTTGCAAAAGTAGATCGGTTATGGTTCACATCAAATGCAGGCTGAAACAGCTCAAGGGTGCATCTGCATTGTAGAATTGCTTTCCCCTTGACATTAAGTCTAGTTGTGTTCGACTCTGGGGGTTGGAGTTCATCTCCATTTCTAAGCCGAAGAGCCAGCGTCGTCCATAGACACCTCCAAGGTCATGTGGCTGGCATGACTGCATGGAGCACCGTTACCTTCCCGCAGAAGCGGTACCTATCAATCTACTCACATTTGCATGTTTTTGAACTGCTGGGTTAGCAGAAGCTGGGGCTAACAGCAGGAGCTCACCCCCTCCTCTGATTCGAACTAAACGGTTCTGGCCCAACTTACCCGTCCAAACCCATCTCCTCCTATGAACCAGCTAGGGTGTTAAGATCGTCTGGGGAGGCCCTGCTCTTGGTCCCACCTGCGTCACTAGTATGTTTGGCGGGGACGAGAGACAGGGCCTTCTCAGTGGTGGCCCCTCGTCTGTGGAACGCTCTTCCTACAGATATTAGATCGGCCCCCTCCCTGTTGACATTTCGGAGGAAAGTGAAGACCTGGTTGTTCGAGCAGGCATTTGAATAGGCAGCGTAACGAACATAAGAATATGAAAAAATTAGATGATGAGACTGGATCTTGATTTTAACTATGAGATGCTAATGAGATGTTTTATTGACTTATATTGACTGTTTATTATGCTATTGTTTTAATTGTTTTTTAACTGTTTTATGATGTTTTTGAGCATTGAATTTTGCTATTGTTAATCACTTTGAGTCACCCCAGGGCTGAGAAGAGCGGTGTGCAAAAGTCATTGTTATTATGTTTGTGTTTAACTGTTAGAGTATGTATTTGTGTTTGTAACAGTAGCTAAAACTGGAGTCATCTGGTTTGAATCCACAGTGAGCGTTGCCAAGGAGACGAGGCTGGCTAGCTCATGAGAGGGAGAAGTGGGCGGAGCCAAGCAGGAAATTTTAGGTGCGTTTTTTAAAAAAGAGGAGAGGGAGGCTTGGAAAGGCCTGAGAGAGAGACTCGTGTGTGAGCGGCTGGTGTTTTTTCAGTCTAGGAGGGCTGAAGAAAGAAACCTGGCCAGATTCTTTAGTCAAAGAATCTTGATCATCAAGTTTGATCATCAAGTTTGATCATCAAGTTTGCAGATGACACCAAATTGGGAGGGATAGCCAATAGTCCAGAGGACAGGAGCAGAATTCAAAACGATCTTGACAGATTAGAGAGATGGGCCAAAACTAACAAAATGAAGTTCATCAGTGACAAATGCAAGATACTCCACTTTGGCAGAAAAAATGAAATGCAAAGATACAGAATGGGGGACAATGCCTGGCTCGAGAGCAGTACGTGTGAAAAAGATCTTGGAGTCCTCGTGGACAACAAGTTAAACATGAGCCAACAATGTGATGTGGCGGCAAAAAAAGCCAATGGGATTTTGGCCTGTATCAATAGGAGCATAGTGTCTAGATCTAAGGAAGTAATGCTACCCCTCTATTCTGCTTTGGTTAGACCACATCTGGAATATTGTGTCCAATTCTGGGCACCACAATTCAAGAGAGATATTGACAAGCTGGAATGTGTCCAGAGGAGGGCGACTAAAATGATCAAGGGTCTGGAGAACAAGCCCTATGAGGAGCGGCTTAGGGAACTGGGCATGTTTAGCCTGAAGAAGAGAAGGCTGAGAGGAGATATGATAGCCATGTATAAATATGTGAGAGGAAGCCACAGGGAGGAGGGAGCAAGCTTGTTTTCTGTTTCCTTGGAGACTAGGACGCGGAACAATGGCTTCAAACTACAAGAGAGGAGATTCCATCTGAACATGAGGAAGAACTTCCTGACTGTGAGAGCCGTTCAGCAGTGGAACTCTCTGCCCCGGAGTGTGGTGGAGGCTCCTTCTTTGGAAGCTTTTAAGCAGAGGCTGGATGGCCATCTGTCAGGGGTGATTTGAATGCAATATTCCTGCTTCTTGGCAGGGGGTTGGACTGGATGGCCCATGAGGTCTCTTCCAACTCTTTGATTCTATGATTCTATGATTCTAAAGGAAGCCTAGTTAAGATCCCTAGTTAAGGAAGGACTAGAGATCAGAGATTTGATCGGGGGAAGATCAAATTGAAAGGCTATTTATAGTAGTGAAACATTGTTCACTAGAGAGCTTCACCTCCGTGAAAGTTAGCCACAAGCTGTGTTATCTGGAAGAGTGGACTGTATTATAAACCATGTGATATTCAAAGTTCCATAAGTTGTTTAACAGCCTGCAGCCATAAGCTTTGTACACAATAAACTTGTTATCTTTTGTTGAAGACCGTCTCATCTCAACTAATCTGCGTCTGTAGAGTCAGATCTCATCGGTGGTACCTCAAATACCTCACGTTGGTGGCAGTTACCTTAATTTACTAATAATAATTGGCCTCCTCCATAATATACTCTTCTACACAATTGAGGCCTGAGGTAAATTCCCTCCATAACATCCACATCTGTACAATTGCGGGCAGCGGTGGGATTAAAAAGTGCTTGAGGTAAAATACCTCCATTATTAGGGGCAACCTCAGCAACACACAAGCACCTCCTCGCAATGGGTTATAGCGGTGGGGATCTTCAAAGATAAAATCCCTATACCCTGTCCATCGTTGTATTCACATCTTCCCAAGGGGTATACAAATATAGTAAATAAATAAATAAATAAACTGCCCACCTTTTGTTCAGCAAGTTCAGCAGCTCAGCGCTGCACCACCAGGGGCCCCAGAATTGCTAATAGCAGGATGAATAATAATAATAATAGTAATAATAAAATAATAATAAACATTACCGAGGATAAGTTAGCCTCCATGTCATTCATACTCCATTCACTTGCAGATATAGTAGGGCTGAAGACCTGGATGGAGAAATAAGGCACGCTTTCTTACAAAATGTATAGCAATTAAAGGTCAACACAGAGGGATTTGTCTCCTACTCCACAAAAGCGTAAATGTTGTGGCTGAGATGTTCTCTGATGATGAGGATGATGGGATTCAGATTCCTGACTCTTTTTCTGTGCCTCAGATCTCTGGGCCTGCTTCTAGGTCTTTTTCTGAGGCCACAGACAGTGCAGAGTCAGACAGTGCAGAGTCCACACAGCGGTTCTCAGGAGAAAAGAATTTTAATGAAGGAGATAGCGAACAGGTGGGGAGGCATTTGCCTCCTTCCCACTCTGATAAGTACAAAAAGCCTTGACAGTGACCTGACCCGGCAAGCTCGTCTTGATTTGCGGGTCAGGCGGAGTTCTCGCCTGGCCGGCAGACAAGAAGCCAGCTCGAGGAAAGGTCATCGCAATGCTTTCATGTTGGTGAGAGCATAATGTTTTCATGTTAGAAAGGTATTTAGGCTTCTTGCAAACTAGGAGAAAGAGTCAGTTCAACGTAGCTTATTAGCCTGAAAGCTTCATGGAATAACCTAGCTGGAAAGCAGTGCACTTGGGATTTCTTACCACGTGATTCTTGGGGCAATTGTTTCATTGCTTGTACCTTGGACTCTGGTTTGAACTTTGCCTATAGGATTGTGCTTCTTGTTTTTACCTGAAGATCTTTGGGACTATATTCTGCATTTAACCTAAATCTTTAGAACTTTGCAATGCTTATTCTTTATTTTAACTTGGATTTTTTTCCTCAATAAACTATAAAACTACAGCTCTTGTGTGGTGGTGTTTGAAAGCAAGGTGAAGCTTACTCTGAGTTGCAACAGTAAATACCGTATATACTCGAGTATAAGCCGACCCGAATATAAACCGAGGCACTTAATTTTACCGCAAAAACCGGGAAAACGTATTGACTCGAGTATAAGCCGAGGGTGGGAAATGCAGCAGCTAATGATAAATTTCAAAATAAAAATAGATAAAAAAATAAAATTACATTAATTGAGGCATCAGAAGGTTAAATGTTTTTGAATATTTACACTGCAATTTAAGATATGACTGTCCAACTCTGATTCTAAGCTTCTTCATGTGCTTATGTATCCTTCCAATAATAATAAAGAGAGTAATAATAATAATAATAATAATAATAATAGAGTAAAATAATGGAAAAGTAATAATAATAGTAATAATGGAATAAAATAATAGATGTAATAATAGCAATAATAATAAAGTAAATAACAATGTAATAATAATAGAGTAAAATGATAGATGTAATAATAATAATAGAGTAAAATAATAGATGTAATAATAACAATAATAAAGTCAATTAATAATATTGTAATAATAATAGAGTAAAATGATAGATGTAATAATAATAATAATAAATAGAGTAAAATAATAGATGTAATAGTAACAACAATAAAGTAAAATAACAATGTAATAATAATAGAGTAAAATGATAGATGTAATAATAATAATAAATAGAGTAAAATAATAATAACAACCATCTACGAACCCACGCGCTCGCTCCGGTCATCTGGGGAGGCCCTGCTCGTGATCCCACCCACATCGCAAGCGCGCTTGGTGGGGACACGGGACAGGGCCTTCTCTGTGGCGCCCCCCCGACTTTGGAACACCTTCCAAAAGATCTCCGACAGGCCCCCACTCTAGCCGTTTTCAGAAGGAATTTAAAAACTTGGCTGTTCCGTTGTGCCTTCTCAGACTAGGAATCCCCACCCCAAGTCCTAGTAGCACCTTAGCATAACTAATTGTCGCTGCACACCGCACTTTTAATCCTACGTGCCTCCTGCCATTTCAGCACTTTTAACCCTTGTACCCCAGTGCGCCGGCCGAACCAGTTTTTAATAATGTCTTGATGTACTGCCATTGTCGTTATTTTGCTTATTGTTTTGATTTGCTTTGCTATTGTTGTGTTATGTTTTCTATTGTATTGTGTTTTGAGGCTTCGGCCTGTGTAAACCGCATCGAGTCCTTCGGGAGATGCTAGCGGGGTACAAATAAAGTTAATAATAATAATAATAATAAAGTAAAATAACAATGTAATTATAGAGAAAAATGATAGATGTAATAGTAATAATAGCAATAATAAATAGAATAAAAGAATAGATGTAATAATAACAATAATAAAGTAAAATAACAATGTAATAATAATAGAGTAAAATGATAGAAGTAATAATAATAATAGAATAAAATAATAAATGTAATAATAACAACAATAATAAAGTAAAATAATAATGTAATAATAATAATAAATAGAGTAAATAATAGATGTAATAATAACAACAATAATAAAGTAAAATACCAATGTAATAATAGAGTAAAATGATAGATATAATGATAATAATAATAGAATAAATAATACATGTAGTAATAACAATAATAAAATAAAATACCAATATAATAATAATAGATTAAAATGATAGATGTAATAATAATAATAATACATAGAGTAAAATATTAGATGTAATAACAACAATAATAAAGTAAAATAAAAATGTAATAATAATAGAGTAAAATGATACATGTAATAATAATAATAATAATAATAAAAGAGTAAAATGCTAGATGTAATAATAACAACAATAATAAAGTAACATAATGTAATAATAATAGAGTAAAATGATACATGTAATAATAATAATAAATAGAGTAAAATAATAACAACAAAGTAAAATAACAATGTAATAAAAGAATAAAAAGATAGATGTAATAATAATAATAATAATAATAAATAGAGTAAAATAATAGATGTAATAGTAACAACAATAAGAAAGTAAAATAACAATGTAATAATAATAGAGTAAAATGATAGATGTAATAATAATAATAAATAGAGTAAAATAAAAGATGTAATAATAACAACAATAATAAAGTAAAATACCAATTTAATAAAAGAGTAAAATGATAGATGTAATAATAATAATAATTAGAGTAAAATAATACATGTAATAAAAATAATAATAACAGAGTGAAATAATAAATAACCCTGACTCGAGTATAAGCCGAGAGGAACATTTTCAGCCTATAAAAGGGCCTGAAAAACTAGGCTTATATAGTATATACAGCAGTTCTATAAACAGGATTCTGAACCAATATGGTTTTGCTTATCCATATGGAAAAAAAACCCATTTAAACTAATCATTTAAATACCTTCAATTGGTTTCAAAAGGCAATGGAAGCATTTACTGTCTATACACAAACCTGGGCCAACTTATCCCCCAAACCAGACTTACGTCCAAAGTGCTGGGATTGTCCAGGTTGTACGGCTGGTTCCTGAGCAGGATCTGGAGGCCTTCCAGGTTCAAATCGGCGCCGTCCAAAGAGTTAGACATGTCTGCTCTGTGAAGACATCACGGGATGGAGATCCCTCAATATACACCATCGCAGCAATTCTAGGGTTTGACACGGCATTTCATACATAGAGTTGGAAGAGACCTCGTGGGCCATCCAGTCCAACTTCCTGCCAAGAAGCAGGACAAGCACTCCCAACAGATAGTCATCCAGCCTCTGTTTCAAAGACTCCAAAGAAGGAGCCTCCACCACACTTCAGGGCAGAGAGTTCCACTGCTGAACAGCTCTCACAGTCAGGAAGTTCTTCCTCATGTTCAGAGGGAATCTCCTTTCTTGTAGTTTGAAGCCATTGCTCCCTTGCGCCCTAGTCTCCAGGGAAGCAGAAAACAAGCTTGCTCCCTCCTCCCTATGACTTCCTCTCACATACTTATACATGGCTATCATGTCTCCTCTCAAGTTTTCTCTTCTGCATTCTAAACATGCCCAGCTCTTTAAGCCGCTCCTCATAGGGCTTGTTCTCCAGACCCGTGATCATTTTAGTCACCCTCCTCTGGATACTTTCCAGCATGTCAATATCTCTCTTCAATTGTGGTGCCCAGAATCGGACACAGTATTCCAGATGTGGTCTGACCACGGCGAAATAGAAAGGCAGCATGACTTCCCTGGATCTAGACACTATTTAGCAAAGCCTAGAGAAGACAATGATGCTGGGGAAAGTGGAAGGCAGAAGGAAGAGGGGCCGACCAAGGGCAAGATGGATGGATGGCATCCTTGAAGTGACTGGACTGACCTTGAAGGAGCTGGGGGTGGTGACGGCCAACAGGGAGCTCTGGCATGGGCTGGTCCATGAGGTCACGAAGAGTCAGAGACGACTGAACGAATAAACAACAACAGACACTATTTATTTATTTACTTATTTATTTAGTAGCTGTACCCGCCACACGTTGCTGTGGCCAACCTTCCCTCTCTCTTTCTCTCCTCCTTTCTTTCTCTCCTTCCTTTCCTCCCTCTTTCCTTTCCTCCCTCTTTCCTTCCTTCCCCTTTTTCCTTTCATTTTCTCTTTCCTTCCTTCTGTTCCTCTTCCCTTCCTTCCCTTTTCTTCCCCTTCCTCTTTCTCCCCTTTCTTCCTTCTCTACTTATTCTTGGACTGCAACTCCCAGCAGTCCAATAATAATAATAATAATAATAATAATAATAATACTTTATTTGTACCCCGCTACCATCTCCTCGAGGGACTCGGTGCGGCTTACATGAGGCCGAGCACAAACACAACAATACATGCAATAAACAATAATACAAGCAATTAAAATAAAAAAAAATAAAAAAAAATGGTCCTCCTAATCAATCTATTTATATTCTGCCCTCCTCACCCCGCAGGGGACTCAGGGCAGATTACAATGTACATATACATGGCAAACATTCAATGCCATAGACACACAACATATATAGACAGAGACACAGAGGCTATTTAACATTCCAGCTTTTCATGAGGGTATTCTGGCCACTAGGGGAGCTGTCACTTCACCATCCATTTGTGACACTTCCTCATTCTTTGCAGGCTTGCTGCCAGACCCGTAACGAGGGGGGGGGGGGTTTACTCATGAATTTTAACTGGTTAACCCAATCCCTATGCTAAGTCTATGAGATGCAAAAAATCAAGAGTCCCTCCAGAACTGCAAGCACTATCTCAAGCAAATATTAGCAATTTATTCACACTGTCATTACTTGCAGCAATAGCCGATGTAGTTGTTCTGGTACAGCTGTACCAGGAGCTCCAACTGTATTTGCTTTGTATTAAATGTTTGCTTGCAGTCCTAGGTTTCAGGGACTCTGCAGATAGGTGGCTTCTTTGGTTGCAGTCATAGGGCAAGTCACCTGTCCATCATTGTTAAGTTTTGGTCCCGCCCCTTGCTCAGGGCAATTGGGAAGGGAAGGGAGCCATTTTTAGTTAGTCTCAGCAAGGTAAGCTTACGTATAGGATGTGTGCAAGCTTCCCCTGTACAAAAGCTTCAACCCTTAAGACCTTCTGGGGGAGAAAGGTCTTAAGAGTCTCCAAAGAATTTCCAGGAAAACAGCCCTAAAGACCAAAGAACTCCAGCTGGAGAACATCTACTGCCTTGCTGGGAGGTCCACTCGATGTTCGAGACGCAGTTCGACCCGGTAGCGGAGCCCACATCAGTAAGGGTTAGATTACAGTCAGCCTGGGAGAAGTTAAAACGGGGATTTTCCTTTAAAGAAGAAGTTATTGAAGACAGTTGCCTGTCCTTCGTGGGCAAGATTAGGAATTCACCAGTTGCCTAAAAGCTTGGAATCATTTGCTTAACTTTACTGAAAACAAGAGAAGTTTCTGTTTGATTGTTCTTTAATAAAAGACTTTGTTGTACTTCTCAAGCCATCTAAAGACTGTTTGTGGTGGAAACCTCTGAGAACTTCTCTTTGGGCCCCCTGGCTTCCCGCTGGGCAAAGGTTGCACATCCTGTTCTAAAGACAATTATTTACAGGCCCAGCGCGCGACAGAACAGTAGTGAAGCAACCAAGTTGGGGGGGGGGGGATGTTGAATGCTCTCATTAAGGAGGCCAGACTTGGTGGAGGTGGTTGACAAGGGCAGAGCTGCAGGCTATTGAAGGCTGCTCTGCCCCCTGTTGTGCTCTTGGCTTCAGCGTGAGCTAGGAGGCAGGTTTCAACCCCCCCTGCGAAATTTTCAACTCCCCCCCCCCCCCCCGAAAATTTCAACCCCTCCTGAAATTTTTTTCTGGCTATGGCCCTGCTTGCTGCAGATTTGTATGGCATCATTAATTAGTTAAATTAGCCTCTCTGCGTAGGCAGTACCTAAATTTCCTACTTGACAGATGCAACTGTCTTTCGGGCTGCAAAGGTCGACAGCAAGCT
Organism: Anolis sagrei; assembly: GCF_037176765.1. NCBI lineage: Eukaryota > Metazoa > Chordata > Lepidosauria > Squamata > Anolidae > Anolis > Anolis sagrei. The sequence goes on along the minus strand of NC_090028.1, from coordinate 7,829,811 downwards.
ACACAAATTGGTCGGAAACTCACTCCGATCCGGGCTGGCTTCAAATTCATGACCTTTCAGTCAGTAGTGATCTTAATGCAGCTGACTCCAAGCCAGCTGTGCCACAGTCCCGGTGCTATACTTCTATTGATGCAGGCCAAAATCCCATTGGCTTTTTTTGCCGCCGAATCACATTCTTGACCAATGATTCTGGCCATGAAAGCCTTCGACAATGCATTGTTGGATTGCTCACCTTTCTTCATCCGAAGGAGGTTGCATTACTGCGGCATTCGCTTGCGATGCTTCCGTAACGTCTGAGATGATGGGTCCTCCAGCGACAGAAGGGCTGTTGTTCAAGCAGGAAGCGGGTTCTGCAGATGGCTGGAGGAAGGCATGGCAGGAAAGATGGATAGTATTAGATAGTATTATTATTACTATTATTGATTATTATTATTGATTATTACTATTGATTATTACTATTATTGATTATTATTATTATTGATGATTATTACTATTATTTATTATTTATTATTATTACTATTATTGATTATTGATTATTACTATTATTGATGATTGTTATTGGTTATTGCTATTATTGATTATTATATTAATGGACCTATTTTTAGGTTCTCAGGTGTCCTCTGCTGTTATTCTATGGGCATCTTCTGGTTGGAGTTGCCCAATTTTCTGCAAGCTTTCAGAGCGCACTAGAATAAATAAATAAGATAGTCGTCTCAAACTCAAACTTACGGATTGAATAAAATAGGAGTCATGGAGAGGATCCAGAGACAAGTGCTTCCTGAACTTAGTCATTGGTGGAGCGGAGTTCCCGTCATCCAGCATGAGAGGTCTGTGGAGAGGAGGAACATAGGACATTAACACCAGAATCTAGAGTTGGAGGAGACCCCAAAGGCTATCTGTGATGATGTGTATTTTTATTCCTATGGTTATGTGTTGTTTAAACAGTAGTTAATAAATGGTAAGTATGTAGAATTATATTTTGTTAGAGATGATGGCTGGCTTGGCCTGAGTTGCCACAGCAATGGGGGTGGAGCCAACTGTCACCTAGCTCCATGCCTGTTTGAAATAGGCAGTCTGTGACCATTAGAGCTGCAGGAAGGACTGATTTCTCTAATGGGAGAATCAGGGAAGAGTCTGTAAGCCGGTGAGCTACAGAGAACACTGAAATCTCTGGGTAGGAGATTCAGGGAACTAATTTGTGACCAAAAGGGTTACAGGAAAGGGGTCCGGGTCGGTAGTGATAAAGCTACAGGGGATTATTGATTCTGGGTTAAGAATCAAAGTTTGGCTGGGAGCCAATTCTGTTAAATAAGCCTTTTAGCTTATTTGTTTTATTAGGACAGTTGTCCAGGAAAGATACATCTGCTTACAGAAACCTCTTAAAGTCTGTACCTAAAGTTACTCATGAAACCTTACTAATGTAACCTATCAAGATTTGTGCCTCTAGAGAAGTAACAATTGAATCTGTTATACTCCTGTTAAATACATTTGTTACTGTTTTCCTCAAGCCTTGCCTGATACAGTTTCTTCTAAGACAAACAGCCTGCATAAGAAGTAAGACCAAACCAGGGACATTAAACGCTACGCTATCAAATAAATAAATCCTTCTGTAATTAATAGTCCCTTTATAAACCAACTCTTAAGCTGATATTGATCATTGCCCGGCTTTCCTCACAAATTTGGTGGCAGTAATTTTACGCTCCTTTACACCATCCAATCCATTCTACCATATAGGGAGACCCAGTCCAAGCCCTCCATTGGCTATAATTGGACATTTTGGGTTGAGAACCTTCTCCAGAACCTTGTCCATCCTTCTACAGCAGGGATGAGCCAACTGCATCCGTCCAGATGTTGCCAGATTACCAAAGTCCATCATTCTCCCATCATTGCCTTTGCTGGCTAGGACTGATGGGCATTATCATCCACCAAATTCTGGAAGGCCATATTCTTTTAACCCCCCCATTCTCAATACTTCTAGTAAGAAGCACTAATCCTTCCAGGGAGCGGGGTGAGCTCCTGTCTGTCAGCCCCAGCTCCCATTCGGGGACATGAGAGAAGCCTCCCACAGGATGGCAAAACACCCAGGTGTCTTGTATTGATCTATTGTTGTTGTATTCGGGCATTGAATGTTTGCCTTTTATGTTTGGAATCCACCCTGAGTCCCTTCAGGGAGATACAGCGGAATATAAATATTAAGGATGGATCCTTCCGCTAAGAAGCAATGATACTTCGAATATGGATTGATTCTTCCAATAAGAAGTATTGGTATTTCCAATAAGGATTGCTCCTTTCAATAAGAAGTGTTGATCCTTCCAAATAGAAGTAATGATCTTTCCAAAAAGAAATATTGATCCTTCCAATAAGAAGTACCAATATTTCCAATAAGAAATATTGTTATTTCCAATGAGGATTGATCCTTCCAATAAGTGTTTGCGAGGAGGTGATCAGAGTGGAGAGAAAGCACACGTGCTGTCGTGTGACAGGAGAGTAGAGGGAGATTTATTGTTTATTTCTCTGAATTCTGCCACCAACTGGTATAGTGGAGGCCAATTGTTATATGCAATCTATGGTAACTGCCACCAACGTGAGATATGAGGTATTACTGTGAGATATGGAAATACAGACGCAGAATGGATGGAGATGAGACTGTCTTCAACAAAAGATAACTGGTTTATTGAGTACAAAGTGTGTGGTTGCAAGATTGTAACTTATTTTATAGAACTTTGAATAATACTTGGTTAGTTAAACATTTCACTCTTCCAGGTTACACAGTATCTTACTGAGGTGAAGCTCTTATTACTAAACAATGTTTCAGTACAGGAATATCTTCCCTATTTGATCTTTCCTTGATCAAATAAATTACTAAGCTTATCCTTTAGCCTTTCCCTTGACTAAAGAAAACTGGTTATGTTTCTCCTTTCAGCCTCCTTAGACTGAGAAACCTCCAGTAGCTATTCAGGCTTCCCAAAAGCCACAGTTCTTTGCTTCACACTTCACTCTCCCACTCTACTCTTCACTTCCTCTCTTTTACTCCTCTCAGATACAAAATCAACTCCCAACTGACTCTCAAACTGTCTGTTTTCAAAACTCTCTCCACTTGGCTCCTCCCACTTCTCCTTCTGCCAGCTTGCCTTGGTCTCCATGGTAACGCTGACTGAGGATCTCTGAAATAGGCTGCTCCAGTGTTACTGTAGCTAACCCAAACACACACACATATACCGTATATATACAGTTTAAAACATGCAAAGTATTAATAACTTCTGCACAGTGTTGATCCTTCCAATAAGAAGCAATGATACTTCCAATGAGGATTGATCCTTCCAATAAGAAGTGTTGATCTTTCCAGTAAGAAGTATTGAAATTTCCAATAAGAATCGATCCTGCCAATAAGCAGTATCGATCCTTCCATTAGGAGGTATTGATATTTTCAATAAGATTTTTTCCGTCCAATAAGAAGTATTGATCCTTCCAATAAGATGTCCTAAGGATCCTTCCAATAAGAAGTATCAATCTTTTCAAAGAACTTCTAATAAAAAGTATTGATACTTCCAATAAGCACTGATACTTCCAATAAGTATTGGTACTTTCCAATAATAGGTATTGATACTTTCAACAAGAAGTATTGGTACCTCTAATAGAAGCACTGATCCTTCCAATGACAAGTATAGATTTTTCTAATAGAAAGTATTGATACTTCCAATAAGAAGCACTGATGCTTCCGATAAGGATTGATCCTGCCAATAAGAAGTATCGATCCTTCCATTAGGAGGTACTGATATTTTCAATAAGAATTGTTCCTTCCAATAAGAAGTATTGATCCTTCCAATAAGAAGTATCGATATTTCCAATAAAAAATATTGTTATTTCCAATGAGGATCGATCCTTCCAATAAGAAATGTTGATCTTTCCAATAAGAAGTATTGATATTTCCAATAAGGATTGATCCTTTCTATAAGAAGTATTGATTATTCTAACAAGAAACACTGAAAGTTCCAATAAGGACTGATCCTTTCAATAAGAAGTGTTGATCCTGCCAATAAGAAGTATCGATCCTTCCATTAGGAGGTATTGATATTTTCAATATGACTTTTTCCTTCCAATAAGAAGTATTGATCCTTCCAATAAGAAGTCCCGATACTTCCAATAAGAAATATTGTTATTTCCAATGAGGATCGTTCCTTCCAATAAGAAGCAATGATACTTCCAATGAGGATCAATCTTTCCAATAAGAAGTATTGATATTTCCAATAAGGATTGATCCTTCCAATAAGAAGTATTGATCCTTTCAATAAGATGTCCTAAGGATCCTTCCAATAAGAAGTATCAATCTTTTCAAAGAACTAATACTTATAATAAAAAGTATTGATCCTTCCAATAAGAAGTACCGATATTTCCAATAAGAAATATTGTTACTTCCAATGAGGATCGATCCTTCCAATAAGAAGTATTGATCTTTCCAATAAGGACTGATCCTTCCAATAAGAAGTGTTGTTCTTTCCAATAAGAAATATTGATACTTCCAATGAGGATCGATCCTTCCAATAAGAAGTGTTGATCTTTCCAATAAGAAGTATTGATGCTTCCAATATGGATTGATCCTTCCAATAAGAAGTATTGATCCTTCCAATAAGATGTCCTAAGGATCCTTCCAATAAGAAGTATCAATCTAATTAGAACAATCTTATTACAACTAATACTTCTAATAAAAAGTATTGATACTTCCAATAAGCACTGATACTTCCAGTAAGTATTGGTACTTTCAATAATAGGTATTGATACTTTTAACAAGAAGTATTGGTACCTCTAATAGAAACGCTGATGCTTCCAATAAGAAGCACTGATCCTTCCACTGAAAAGTATAGATAGTTCTAATAAAAAGTATTGATACTTCAAATAAGAAGGACTGATGCTTCCAATGAAAAGTATAAATAGTTCTAATAAAAAGTATTGATACTTCAAATAAGAAGCACTGTGCTGCCGATATTGATGCTTCCACTGAGGCGTATCTGCTTGGTGTGCTCCTTCCTGGCACAATATCCAGTTCTGTTGCCAGAAGGAATATTACTAGGCTTGGGTAACCACGGAAAAATATGTTTCTAAACTCGTTTTGTTTTTAGGGGGCCCTTGCGTTTCGTTTTTTTTTAAGAATTCCGAAATTTTCCTTTTAAAAATTTCAAAATATACGAAATTTCGTAAAATTACGAATCGATTCGTTAATGGCGGACGCGATTGCGCAATATGCTAAAAAAACCTTCAAACGGGACAGGGGGAACTTCTGAAGCTTCCCTCTCCCTCTGTTGTTGACTGTTGGTGTGATAAAACAAACAACAACTATATTATATTATATTATTATAATATTATAATATTATAATATTATAATATTATAATATAATATTGTTGTATATTATATTATATTATATTATTATAATATAATATATTACTTTATATTATAATATTATTATATTATATTATATATATAATATTATAATATAATATATTATATATATTATATTATAATATACAATTATAATATAATATAATAATATAGTAATATAACATATAATATAATAATATAATATAATATACAATACTATAATATAATAGTATTATAATAATATAATATAATATAATATAATATATATATTATATTATTATAATATTATTATATTATATATTATATTATAATTGTATTTTATATTATATTATATTATATTATATTATATTATACTATATTTTATACTAGCTGTACCTGGCAACGCATTCCTGTGGCATAGAGTGAGGGTATGAAAAATAAAGTAATGAGGAATTTTGGGCAAGAAGGATGCCAGGAGAAAGAGGAGGGAGGGGGGAATGTGGGATTTGCCAGCTGGAAGGAAAGAAGGAAGGAAGGAAGGAAGGAAGGAAGGAGAGAAGGAAGGAAGGAAGGTAGCCCAGTGCAGCCCAGAGTGAGGCAAGAAGAAGCATGAGGAAAGAGGAGGGAAGCAGCAGAGCAAAGGGACCGGAAGTGGGGTAAATGCGAGATTGTAAAACTTGCACCAGACATACGAAAATAATTACGAAATAATTACGAAATAATTACGAAATAATTACGAAATAATTACGAAAACTCGAAAAATTGTTTCAATTCTTAATTACTCCTCACACTATTCCTGCATGGCTCAATATTGGATCGTAAGCTAATTTAAATACGAATTAATAACGAATAACTAAATGAATGAACTGGATCGCCCAAGCCTAAATATTATCTGTGTATCCCCCCTCAATAACCATGATGCAGCGTGCCCCCCCATACCCCCTTTTCTCTCCCGACCTCCTTCTTTCGCCCCCTTTCATGCCACTGGAACAAAACGTGCAGCGAGCTGACAGGGTGCTTCTCCAAGGGAGCACCCAGAACGGCCGGAGTCAGCAGCTCTGACTCATCACTTCGTCCCCATTCATTTCCCGGTCTCCATGGAGCCCTCCGGGGTCCGGTGACCCACGCGCCACCCACCAGCGCTGAGCTCGGGCCTTTTCCCAAAGGGAGCTCCTCGCATGCGGCCCAATGGGGACGGGCATACTCACAGCTTTCTCTTTATCCCAGCAGTGGCAGTGGCAGCGGCGGCGTTGCTGGGGCCGGATTGGAGCTGGCCAAACAGAAACTGAATCAGCTGTCAGGGGAGATCAAGGTCAGGCGTTGGTCAGTTGGAAGCAGAGTGATTCAGCACCGGGCACTCAATAGGGGGGCAGGCTCACCCCAAATGCAAGCCCCTTGGGCACCATTTCGTGACATGCAAACAGGCACAAGCACGCCTGTTGTAGTATAGAATCATAGAATCATAGAATCAAAGAGTTGGAAGAGACCTCATGGGCCATCCAGTCCAACCCCATTCTGCCAAGAAGCAGGAATATTGCATTCAAATCACCCCTGACAGATGGCCATCCAGCCTCTGCTTAAAAGCTTCCAAAGAAGGAGCCTCCACCACACTCCGGGGCAGAGAGTTCCACTGCTGAACGGCTCTCACAGTCAGGAAGTTCTTCCTCATGTTCAGATGGAATCTCCTCTCTTGTAGTTTGAAGCCTTTGTTCCATTGCGTCCTAGTCTCCAAGGAAGCAGAAAACAAGCTTGCTCCCTCCTCCCTGTGGCTTCCTCTCACATATTTATACATGGCTATCATATCCCCTCTCAGCCTTCTCTTTTTCAGGCTAAACATGCCCAGCTCCTTAAGCCGCTCCTCATAGGGCTTGTTCTCCAGACCCTTGATCATTTTAGTCGCCCTCCTCTGGACACATTCCAGCTTGTCAATATCTCTCTTGAATTGTGGTGCCCAGAATTGGACACAATATTCCAGATGTGGTCTAACCAAAGTGGAATAGAGGGGTAGCATTACTTCCTTAGATCTAGACACTACCCTCCTATTGATGCAGGCCAAAATCCCATTGGCTTTTTTTGCCGCCACATCACAGTAGAGTTGACTTGTGCTAAATTGGTCATGAGAATATTACTGTATTCTACAATATAATAATATAATATAGCAGGATACTCTACTGCAGTGTTTCTCAACCTGGGGGTCGGGACCCCTGAGGGGGTCGCGAGGGGGTGTCAGAGGGGTCGCCAAAGACCATCAGAAAACACAATATTATCTATTGGGCATTGGGGTTCTGTGTGGGAAGTTTGACCCAATTCTTTCAGTTGTGAGGTCCAGAATGTTCTTTGATTGGAGGTGAACTATAAATCCCAGCAACTGCAACTCCTCAATGTCAAGGTCTATTTTCCCCAAACTACACCAGTGTTCACATTTGGGTATATTGAGTATTTGTGCCAAGTTTGGTTCAGATCCATCATTGTTTGAGTCCACAGTACTTTCTGGATGTGGGTGGACTACAATTCCAAAACCCAAGGTCCATGCTCATCAAATCCTTCCAGTATTTTTTTGTTGGTCATGGGAATTCTGAGTACCAAGTTTGGTTCAATTCCATCATTGGTGGAATTCAGAATGCTCTTTGATTGCAGGTGAACTATAAATCCCAGCAACTGCAACTCCCCAATGTCAAGGTCTATTTTCCCCAAACTACACCAGTGTTCACATTTGGGCATATTGAGTATTTGTGCCAAGTTTGGTTCAGATCCATCATTGTTTGAGTCCACAGTACTTTCTGGATGTGGGTGGACTACAATTCCAAAACCCAAGGTCCATGCTCATCAAACCCTTCCAGTATTTTCTGTTGGTCATGGGAATTCTGAGTACCAAGTTTGGTTCAATTCCACCGTTGGTGGGGTTCAGAATGTTCTTTGATTGTAGGTGAACTATAAATCCCAGCAACTACAACTCCCAAATGTTAAGATTCTATTTTCCCCCAAACTCCACCAGTGTTCACATTTGGGCATATTGAGTATTTGTGCCAAGTTTGATCCCGATCCATCATTGTTTGTTTCCACAATGATCTCTGAATGTAGGTGAACTACAACTCCAAAACCAAAGGACACTGCCCACCAAACCCTTCCACTATTTTCAGTTGGTCGTGGGAGAACTGTGTGCCAAGTTTGGTTCAATTCCATCGTTGGTGGGGTTCAGAATACTCTTTGATTGTACGTGAACTATAAATCCCAGCAACTACAACTCCCAAATGATAAAAATCAATCCAGCCCCCGACCCCACCAGTATTCAAATGTGGACGTATCAGGTATTTGTGCCAAATTTGGTCCGATGAATGAAAATACATTCTGAATATCAGATATTTACATTATATTTTAAACCGAGGCTGGATGGCCATCTGTCGGGGGTGCTTTGAATGCAATATTCCTGCTTCTTGGCAGGGGGTTGGACTGGATGGCCCATGAGGTCTCTTCCAACTCTATGATTCTATAATTCATAACAGTAGCCAAAATTACAGTTACGAACTAGCAACGAAAATAATTTTATGGTTGGGGGTCACCACAAAATGGGGGGCTGTATTAAGGGGTCACGGGATTAAGAAGGTTGAGAAACACTGCTCTACTGGAACCATCATTAAATTGGTCAGTATTATTATACGATGCAATCTACTGTATATAGATAAAAATGTAATGTTCGTTTGTGGGATTCACATAACTCAAAAACCACTGGACGAATTGACGCCAAATTCAGACACAAAACACCTAACAACCCAATGTATGTCCTTCACTCAAAAAAATTGATTTTGTCATTTGGGAGTTGTAGTTGCTGGGATTTATAGTTCACCTACAATCAAAGAATATTCTGAACTCCACCAACGATGGAATTGAACCAAACTTGGCACCAGGAACTCCCTTGACCAACATAAAATACTGGAAGGCTTTGGTGGGCATTGACCTTGCGTTTTGGAGTTGTAGTTCACCTACATCCAGAGAGCACTATTTTGTAGTTGCTGGGATTTATAGTTCACCTACAATCAAAGAGTATTCTGAACCCCACCAATGATAGAATTGAACCAAACTTGGCACACAGTTCTCCCATGACCAACAGAAAATACTGGAAGGGTTTGGTGGGCAGTGTCCTTTGGTTTTGGAGTTGTAGTTCACCTACATCCAGAGAGCACTGGGGACTCAAACAATGAAGGATCTGGACTAAACTCTACATGAATATTCAATATGCCCAAATGTGAACACTGGTGGAGTTTGGGGAAAATAGAATCTTGACATTTGGGAGTTGTAGCTCCTGGGATTTATAGTTCGCCTACAATCACAGAGCATTCTGAACCCCACCAACGATGGAATTGAAACAAACTTGGCACACAGTTCTCCCATGACCAACAGAAAATACTGGAAGGGTTTGGTGGGCAGTGTCCTTTGGTTTTGGAGTTGTAGTTCACCTACATCCAGAGAGTACTGGGGATTCAAACAATGAAGGATCTGGACCAAACTCTACATGAATATTCAATATGCCCAAATGTGAACACTGGTGGAGTTTGGGGAAAATAGAATCTTGACATTTGGGAGTTGTAGTTGCTGGGATTTATAGTTCACCTACAATCACAGAGCATTCTGAACCCCACCAACGATAGAATTGGGCCAAACCTCCCACACAGAACCCCCATATGGGCCACAGCAATGCGTGGCAAGGGACGGCTAGTACAATATAATACTCTATAATAGTATTCCTATGTGGAGGGCAAATCTATAGGGACATGCTGGAACCGAGTCAATAGGGATATACGGGAGCCGTCAGTAACAGAGTCATTCGCGGCAATTAAACCGCATTAAATCAAGAGTGCGGATGGGCATATCCATCCAGGCCTTACCTTATTGATCACTTTCTGGTGCTGCAAATGACTCTGCCGGAGACACACGACTTCTCTCCACAAAACTTCATTCTGCCTGAAACGAATGCAGAAATGCAAGCTGAGTCCCCAATTTCTGGGAGAAAAGCTGAAATTCACTGAGGATGGTGTCATAGAAATTAATTACATATTAATTGATTAACTAACTATTATTTAATTAACTATCAATTAAGTAATTAACTATTAACGAACGATTACTTCATTAACTATTAATTGACTCTTATTTAATTAACTATAAATTAACTAATTGATTAACTATTAATTAACTATTAAGTAATTTAATTATTAATTAACTGGGTTGTTGTAGGTTTTTTCGGGCTGTATGGCCATGTTCTAGGGGCATTGTCTCCTGATGTTTCGCCTGCATCTATGGCAAGCATCCTCAGAGGTAGTGAGGTCTGCTGGAACTAGGAAAATTATATATCTGTGGAATGACCAGGGTGGGACAAAGAACTCTTCTCTGCTGGAGCTAGGTGGGAATGTTTCAACTGACCACCTGGATTAGCATTTGATGGCCTGGCAGTGCCTGGGGCAATCTTTTGTTGAGAGGTGATTAGATGTTCTTGTTTGTTTCCTCTCTGTTGTTTCCTCTGAGGATGCTTGCCATAGATGGAGGCAAAACGTCAGGAGAGAATGCCTCTAGAACATGGCCATATAGCCCGAAAAAACCTACAACGACCCAGTGATTCCGGCCATGAAAGCCTTCAACAATCCACTAAAAGTTGGTAAGACAATATATTAATTAACTGATTATTAATTAATTAACTATTAGTTGGCTCTCAATTCATTATTAATTGATTAATGAATTAACAATTATTTTAATTAACTATTAATTGATTAACTATTAATTAACTATGAACTAACATATTTATTAACCAATTATTAATTATCAATTAATTAACTATCAGTTGACTCTTAATTCATTATCAATTGAGTAATGAATTAACACTTAATTCTGAATTAACTATTGATTTTAATTAATTAGCTATTGATTTTAATTGATTAAATATTTATTTTATTTAATTAATGATTATTTTAATTAACTATTAATTTTAATTAGCTATTAATTTTTATTTAACTATTAATTTTAATTAATTAATTGACTATTATTAATTAATATTAAAATTCAACATTTATTATTATTACTATTCTATCCTGCTTCATCTCTCTAAAAAGAGAACCAAAGCAACTAACACTAAAACCAACACACAACATAATTTAAAACCTAAAATAACCCATATATTTATATATTTATTTATTATTTATTTATTTAGAGCTTTTATAACCCGGTCTTCTCGACCTCCGAAGAGGGACTCAGGCCGGCTAACAGCAGAAAATTCATACACACATAGAATAAACATAATAGCATCATAATACATTAATACAAAAATACATTAAAATACAGATCATAGAATTACATAAGGCCAAGTCGTCAGAGTAAAATCACAAATTCATCACCATCCGCCAATGTGGTCAGCCGTTACTGACTCAATCATCATTCTGCAAATGCTATATTCCAAAGCCAAGATTTTACCAGCTTTCTGAAAGTCAGGAGGGAAGGGGCAGATCTAATCTCCAATGGGAGAGAGTTCCAGAGCCGAGGGGCCACCACCGAGAAGGCCCTGTCCCTCGTCCCCACCAGACGCGATTGTGAAGGAGGTGGGACCGAGAGCAGGGCCCCTCCAGAAGATTTTAACAACCTTGATGGTTCATAGGGGAGAATCCGTTCAAACATTAACATTAAAGTAGGATTAAACGTCAAAACTATTAAAAACCATTAAAAACTTAATTCACAACCTGTCAACTTTTGCAAGACCGAATTAATCCAGCAAAGTGTTGGGAAACCTTGTAGAATGACGCTAGGCAGGCAGACCTCACACTTGTGGGATCGACCTTGTTTTTTTAGTTGATCCCCAGGACTCACAAATCTAAGCTTGGCACAAAAGAAACATACAATAGTACTTAAAATGGCTCTGAACAGAGTGATTGGCAAAACAAAAGAGAGGTCCCAGCCATTATATACAAAGATATTCTTGCTTACATAGTTGTATTCAGTTCACTAGATTGAGGTGTGTGCAAATGTGGAAGGCTGATGGGTGAAGATGGTGCCATAGAAGAACCACAACTGCAACTACTTTGAGGTCATATGCCTTCTGGGGGCGTTGGGCAAGTCTGCAATGATTTTAGGCCAGGAAATGGTATCTATTGGGACTTGGGCATCCACAGATTTTGGTATCCACGGGGGTTCCAGAACCAAACCCTAGCGCAGTGGTTCTCAACCCTCCTAATGCGGTGACCCCTTAATACAGTCCCTCATGTTGTGGTGACCCCCAACCATAATATTGTTTTCATTGCTACTTCATAACAGTCATTTTACTACTGTTATAAATCATAATATAAATATCTGATATGCAGGATGCATTTTCATTCACTGGACCAAACTGGGCACAAATACCCAATACACCCACATGTGAATGCTAGTGGGGTTGGGGGAGAATTGGGAGTTGTAATTTGGGAGTTGTAGTTGCTGGGATTTATAGTTTCCTTATAATCAAAGAGCATTCTGAACTCTACCAGCAATTGATTTGAATCAAACTTGGCTCCCATGACCAATGGAAAATACTGGAAGGGTTTGATGGGCATTGACCTTGAGTTTGGGAGTTGTAGTTCACCTATATCCAGGGAGCACTGTGGACTCATGCAATGGTGGATCTGGACCAAACTTGGCATGAATACTCAATATGCCCAAATGTGGACACTGGTGGAGTCTGGGGAAAATAGATCTTGACATTTGGGAGTAGTAGTTGCTGGAATTTATAGTTCATTACAATCGAAGAACATTCTGAACTCCATCAACGATAGAATTGGCTCAAACTTCCCACATGGAATCCCCATCACCATCAGAAAATACTGTGTTTTCTTATGGTCTTTGGCGACCCCTCTGAAACCCCCTCGTGACCCCCTCAGGGGTCCCGACCCCCAGGTTGAGAAATACTGCTTAGCGGATACCGAGCGACCCTTGGACACATCATTCCAAGGAACAGGATCTTCTGGGCAAAGGGGAAAAGGAAACAAGAAGGAAATTAGCCTTGCGCATTAAGGGAATGGGACAGTCACAATGCTCCTGGCAAAGGAGTCCAGCACTATCTGGTTTCAAATGCCCCGAGACTTTGAATGCGATTTTTCTTCTTCTTGGCAGAATGGGGTTGGACTGGATGGCCCACAAGGTCTCTTCCAGACCCTATATTGGAAGAAACTTATTGGAACTCAATCACATCCTGCACAAGTGTGTATTCCTCATCAAGAACTTAAATAGGGTTAATTCTTCAGAAAACTCTTTCCTGCACTCGCCTCTTTATCACCCTGTCTTTCCTTGTCTCCTCCTATCCCGTTTCTAGTTAGACTGAAGCTGGCATTTTGTTCTTCTCCTGTGAGCATGGAGAGAGACAAGATGTCTGCTTCAGTGAGTGAGATAAGTAGATAGATAGGCCCTCTTTTAACTCAGTTAGATAGATGATTGATTGGCCCAGCTTTCATATCGAAACACATCTCCCTCTATGAACCATTTCAGAGATTGGGAAGGCCCTGCTCTCAGTCCCACTTCTTTCACAGGTGCAGTTGATAGATAGATAGATAAGATAAGGTAAGATAAGATAAGATAGATGGGTAGATAGATAGGCCCAGCTTTCATATCCAAACACATTGCCCTCTATGAATCATCTCAGAGATTAGGAGGCCCTGCTCTCAGTCCCACTTCCTTCACAGGTGCGGTTATCCATCTAGATAGATAGATAGATAGATAGATAGATAGATAGATAGGCCCAGCTTTTGTATCCAAACAGAAGTCCATTTATGAACCATCTCGGAGATTGGGAAGGCCCTGCTCTCAGTTCCACCTCCTTCACAGGTGCAGTTATCTAGATAGATAGATAGATAGATAGATAGATAGATAGGCCCAGCTTTCGTATCCAAACACACCTCCCTATATGAATCATCTCGGAGATTGGGATGACCCTGCTCTCAGTCCTACCTCTTTCTCAGGTGCGGTTATCTAGATAGATAGGCCCAGCTTTCGTATCCAAACACATTGCCCTCTATCAACCATTTCGGAGATTAGGAGGCCCTGCTCTCAGTCCCACCTCCTTCACAGGTGTGGTTATTTAGATAGATAGATAGATAGATAGATAGATAGATAGATAGGCCCAGCTTTCGTATCAAAACACATCTCTCTCTATTAACCATCTTGGAGATTGGGACGGCCCTGCTCTCAGTCCCACCTCTTTCACTGGTGCAGTTATCTAGATAGATAGATAGATAGATAGATAGGCCCAGCTTTCGTATCCAAACACATCTTCCTCTATGAACTATCTCAAAGATGGAGAAGGCCCTGCTCTCAGTTCCACCTCCTTCACAGGTTGGGACGAGACAGGGTCTTCTCAGTGGTGGCCCCTCAGTTGTGGAACTCCCTTCCTAGTGAGATCAGATTGCCCCCCTCACTCGAAAAAAACCTATAGGAAAAATGGAATACTTGAATGTGGGACCATGCGTTTGGATAGTTAATTAGAGCAATATGTGAACATGGAATGGTGCAGTGTTAACTGGAACGGCCTCGAGTACGATATTACGTGATTCTAATAATTTTAGTGTTGATATGTTTTTAGCGGGTGTTTTATTGTATGGATAGTTAGAAAAGGAAAAGTTTTTCCCCTAACATTAAGTCCAGTCGTGTCCAACTCTGGGGGTTGCTGCTCATCTCCATTTCTAAGCTGAAGAGCCGCCGTTGTCCGTAGACACCTCCAAGGTGATGTTGCCAGCATGACTTCATGGTGCGCTGTTACCTTCCCACCACAGCGGTACCTATTGATCTGGGGGGTTGCATGACTGCATGGAGCAGCGTTGCCTTCCCGCCGTTACATTCACATTCGCATGTTTTCGAACTGCTAGGTTGGCAGAAGCTGGGGCTGACAGCGGGAGCTCATGCCGCTCCCCGGATTCAAACCTGCAACCTTTCAGTTAACAAGTTTAGAAGCTCAGTGCACCACCAGGGGCTCCTAATTTGCTGGATATGCATTGCATTTAATGTATGGCATCAAATTGTGCCTTTACGTGCGCCGCTCTGAATTCCCTTTGGTGTTGAGAACGGCGGGATATAAATATGGCAAATAAATAAATAAACTTTCCTATCTAGTTATGTCATTCTTTGAATAATGTGCTTTATAACGTCTAACGTTTGGCTCTGCTCCTGTATTGCTTGGAGCTCAATGGCTCTACTGCTAGCACTAGAAGCTTCTGATCTGCTGAACTGCTGCTGGTGTTGTTGCTGCTTTACGTTTTCTGAAAATTACTCCCCAACAGAAAAGCAGCATAAAAATGAAGGAAATCAATAAAGTTAATGAAAAGTTTCACGTAACTGTTTCATGTCCTGCACTTGGCACTCGACCGTCTCTTGCTGACTCCGGAGCACCTGGATTTCGTACAGCAACCGACTCAGGTCTTCCTGGCGCATCTTGGTTTCTTCGCTTTTCACAACCGAAACCTAGAGAAACAGGAGGAGAAGAAAGGTAAACAGTGGTTTATAGCTCAGTATTCAGGTAAAGGTTAAGGTAAAGGTTTTCCCTTGACATTAAGTCTAGTCGTGTCCAACTCTGGTGGGTGATGCTCATCTCTATTTATAAGCCAAAGAGCTGACGTTGTCCATAGACACCTCCAAGGTTATGTGGCCAGCATGACTTCATGGAGCGCTGTTACCTTCCCACCGGAGCGGTACCTATTGATCTAGTCACATTTGCATGTTTTCGAACTGCTAGGTTGGCAAAAGCTGGAGCTGACAGTGGGAACTCACTCTGCTCCCTGGATTCGAACCTGGAACCTTTCGATCAACAAATTTAGCAGCTCAGTGGTTTAACCTGCTGTGCCACTGGGGGCAATTACTACAATGAAAAAGTAACTAAATTTTGTTACTCTTGTTGTAGTAACGAAATTTATTCACTAACTATACTTTAGAAACACTTTAGAAACAAAACATCAGCATCCCCTAATTTTGTAATGACTTTTGAAATTTTTTTTTAATCAATTGCTAAGTTGAAGAGCCGGCGTTGTCCGTAGATGCCTCCAAGGCCATGTGGCCAGCATGAGTGCAAGTTACTTTCCTACTGGAGTGGTGCCTATTGATCTACTTACATTTGCATGTTTTCAAACTGCTAGGTTGGCAGAAGCTGGGGCTGACAGTGGGAACTCACTCTGCTCCCTGGATTCGAACCCGCAACCTTTCAGTCAACAAATTTAGCACTGCGCCACTGAGGGCAATTATTATAATGAAAAGTAACTAAATTTTGTTACTCTTGTTGTAGTAATGGAATTGATTCACTAACTATACTTTAGAAACACTTTAGAAACAAAAGTCAACACCCTCTAATTTTGTAATGACTTTTGAAAAAAATTTAATCGATTTCTAAGCTGAAGAGCTGGTGTTGTCCATAGTTGCCTCCAAGACCTTGTTGTATTAATGAAAATTTTTCACTAACTATACTTTAGAAACACTTTAGAAACAAAATGTCAGCATCCCCTAATTTTGTAATGACTTTTGAAAAAAAATTTAATCAATTGCTAAGTTGAAGAGCCAGCGTTGTCCATAGATGCCTCCAAGGCCATGTGGCCAGCATGAGTGCATGTTACCTTCCCGCTGGAGTGGTACCTATTGATCTACTCACATTTGCATGTTTTTGAACTGCTAGGTTGGCAGAAGCTGGGGCTGACAGTGGGAGCTCACCCTGCTCCCTGGATTCGAACCTGGAACCTTTCGATCAACAAATTTTGCAGCTCAGTGGTTTAACCCGCTGTGCCACTGGAAGCAATTACTATAATGAAAAAGTAACTAAATTTTGTTACTCTTGTTGTAGTAACGAAATTTATTCACTAACTATACTTTAGAAACACTTTAGAAACAAAACGTCAGCTCCCCCTAATTTTGTAATGACTTTTGGGAAAAAAATTAATCGTTTTCTAAGCTGAAGAGCTGGCGTTGTCCCTAGACACCTTCAAGGCCGTGTGGCCAGCATGAGTGCATGGAGCACCGTTACCTTTTCGCAGAAGTGGTACTTATTGATCTACTCACATTTGCATGTTTTCGAACTGCCAGGTTGGCAGGAACTGGGCCGAACAACAGGAGCTCGCCCCGCTCCCCGGATTCGAACCACCAACCTTTTGGTCAGCAAGTTCAGCAGCTCAGCGGTTTAACCCGCTGCACCACTGGGGGCTCTGTGCACCTATTGATCTACTCACATTTGCATGTTTTCGAACTGCCAGTTTGGCAGAAACTGGGCCGAACAACAGGAACTCACCT
Source organism: Anolis sagrei (assembly GCF_037176765.1). Lineage (NCBI taxonomy): Eukaryota > Metazoa > Chordata > Lepidosauria > Squamata > Anolidae > Anolis > Anolis sagrei. The sequence goes on along the minus strand of NC_090028.1, from coordinate 7,812,194 downwards.
CGCTCCCTGGATTTGAACCACCAACCTTTTTGTCAGCAAGTTCAGCAGCTCAGCGGTTTAACTCGCTGCACCACTAGGGGCTCTGTGCACCTATTGATCTACTCACATTTGCATGTTTTCGAACTGCCAGGTTGGCGGAAACTGGGCCGAACAACAGGAGCTCACCCCGCTCCCCGGATTCGAACCACCAACCTTTTGGTCAGCAAGTTCAGCAGCTCAGCGGTTCAACCCGCTGCACCACTGGGGGCTCCGTGCACCTATTGATCTACTCACATTTGCATGTTTTTGAACTGCCAGGTTGGCAGGAACTGGGCCGAACAGCAGGAGCTCACCCCGCTCCCTGGATTCGAACCTGCAACCTTTTGGTCAGCAAGTTTGCCAGCTCAGCGGTTTAACCCGCTGCACCACTGGGGGCTCCATGCACCTATTGATCATGCCTGGGTTTATCTAATCCGCCAACGCTGAAGGCCAATTCATTTCCATTCACCGCAATCCCACCTTCCTCTTGATGTGCTCCAAGAGGTGTTCGTGGCCCTGGAGGAAGTAGAGGTGCTGGAACTCGGTGTCATCCCGTTCCGGTTTGACGAGGCCTCCTTGCTCTATGTTCACCACTTTCCGGAAGCCGTCTAAACATAAGCGACAAAGATAAAACTGAGTATCGCAAGAACTACTGCACCAACTTCCACATTCATTCAGTCCAGTCCGACTCTGGGGGTTGGTGCTCATCTCCATTTCTAAGCCGAAGAGCTGGCGTTGTCCGTAGACACCTCTAAGGTCATGTGGCCGGCATGACCGCATGGAGCGCTGTTATTTTCCTGTCGGAGCGGTAATAATAATAATCTATATAAATAAAAATATAATGTTCGTTTGTGGGATTAACAGAACTCAAAAAGCAGTGGGCCAATTGACACCAAATTTGGACAGTGTACACCTAACAACCCAATATATGTCCTTCACTCAAAAAAAATTGATTTTGTCATTTGGGAGTTGTAGTTGCTGGGATTTATAGTTCAACTACAATCAAAGACCATTCGGAACTCCACCAATGATGGAATTGAACCAAATGTGGCACACAGGACTCCCATCATCAACAGAAAACACTAGAAGGGTTTGGTGGGCATTGACCTTGAGTTTGGGAGTTGTAGTTCACCTACACCCTGAGATCACTGTGGACTCAAACAATGATGGATCTGGACCAAACTCTACACAAATACTCAATATGTCCAAATGTGAACACTGGTGGAGTTTGGGGAAAATAGAATCTTGACATTCTGGAGTTGTGCTTGCTGGGATTTATAGTTCACCTACAATCACAGAGCATTCTGAATCCCACCAACGATGGAATTGAACCAAACTTGGCACACAGAACTCCCTTGACCAACAGAAAATACTGGAAGGCTTTGGTGGTCCTTTGGTTTTGGAGTTGTAGTTCACCTACATCCAGAGAGCACTGTGGACTCAAACAATGATGGATCTGCACCCAACTTGGCATAAATATTCCATATGCCCAAATATGAACACAGATGGAGTTTGAGGGAAATAGACCTTGACATTTGGGAGTTATAGTTACTGGGATTTATAGTTCACCTACAATCAAAGAGCATGCTGAACCCCACCAACGACAGAATTGGGGTGAACTTCCCATACAGAACCCCCAGTCCAACTTCACCAGGGCAAGAAAACGTAATTAAAGCCCTCCTGACAGAGTCATCCCAACATAGATATAGTTAGATATATATGATTCACACACACACACACACAGATAGTCTCATAGATTTGAAAGGGACCCCTAAAGAAGGCCAATTATAAGTTGCATGTTCCAGAGTAGGCAAGCCGGACACTCTCCACATCAACACTGACAAAGAAACAACAAGAAATACTTTTTACCCACAAGCAGAAAGAAATTACATACATTAGAAACCAACACTTTCTCATTACTTTATTTTCCAGATCACCAGACTGGGCCACAGCAACAAGTGGCAGGGGACAGCTAGTAATAATAATAATAATAATCTTTATTTGTTACCCCGCCACCATCTCCCCAATGGGGACTCGGAGCGGCTTACAAGAGGCCAAGCCCAAACGACAATTACAATAAAGAAAACCAAAAACATAAACCGAAAACGCGAACAATAAACAACAACATCATAGTTAAATAAAACACATGAATGCATAACAATATGAAAATAAAAAATATGCACAGGCACTATTGTTAGAGACCCTAAATTGGGTCTTCTTAGGTCCAGATCACGGGAACACGTAAGAAAGGAGACAGCCCCAAAAAAGGATAAAAAAACAAGGTTTATTTTAGTTTCTTCATGAAGAAGACAGACAGCCTGGCGGCATACGCAGATGCTACCCTTCAAGTAACTGCCGCGCCCCCCTGGCTTTTGTACACCGTTATATATTCTCAAGTAAACAAGAACTTTTTTTTGGTCATGGAAAGTATTCTCTTTCTAGCCCCTCTCCCTTGACCTTTTGATGGAAAGTACCTTCTTGTACCTGCAGACTCTGCGCTTAACCACAACCTTTGGCTTAACCACAACACTACTATGTGAGTTTGAACTTTGTATGGCCTCTACATGTCGCATCTTGTCTCTCAAAAACATTTTCTTCCGTGTTGCTCTTTTTCTACAGCGAAAGGGTATATTTCTCTTTTGCTGTTAATTTCATTCAAAGCCCCTTGCTTAGCATTTGCAAATTTCGCTCAAAGACCCTTTCACTATAATAATGGGCGGGCAACATATACTCAAGTAATAGGTCATGGAAAGTACTCTCTTTCCAGCCCCTCTCCCTTGACCTTTTGATGGAAAGTACCTTCCTGTACATGCAGACTCTGTACTTAACCACAACCTTTGAACTTAACCACAACAGAACTTCCGAAAAACCCCTTGCTTAGCATTTGCAAATTTCGCTCAAAGACCTTTTCACTATAATAATGGGCGGGCAACATGTAGTAATCAAGAGGACAAACTGATTAAAACTAATTAAAAAGTCAGGCGAGGTGAAAGAGGAAAGCAGGTAATTTACGGAGGAGGGCTCATTCCAGCGGGAGTTGTGGAAGCAAGCTTTCCCATGGGGGGGGGGGGGGTGTATACTCTAATGACAGAACTTTGAGGCAGAGCAATCATGACAGAACTTTGAGGCAGAGCAATCATTCGGCCTCCTCGGAACGCCAGGAAGACATTCCGGGCCGGCCTGCAGTCTCCCGCGGCCCAGAAAAGGTTAGTTTCATGCATTACGATAGCTTCAGCAAAGAAGCTGAATATACCTATTCATCAAAGGCGCAGCGGAACAGCCAGGTTTTAAGGTCCTTTTTGAAGATTTCTAGGGAAGTGGCTTTCCTAATTTCTCCAGGCAGTGAGTTCCAGAGTCGGGGAGCCACAGCCGAAAAGGCTCTCTCCCTTGTAATCACTAGCTTGAGAGACTGGCAGAGGCGAGAGAAGGACCTCCCCGGAGGATCGGAGGGTCCGAGATAGTTCATGATGGGAGATACTGTCATCGAGGGCATCCCATGCCCCTGCCTTCAAGCTGGTCTGACCAGCAGCAGGGAGTTCCACAGTTCCTGGATGCAAAAATTGGGCAAAAATGGATGAAATGTGCCCCAACAGCGAGCTCAACCAGGGACTCTGCACCGCCGTAGGCTCTCTCCTTTCACTTCCCTACCAAGCCCCAACTTTGTAACCAATCCCCAAATAAAGATGAATGAAATTGCAACTTTAAACTCTCTAGCTTGATACTTTGTGTCTCTTCTTGCCTGAAGCTATCCTAATGCATGAAACTAACCTTTTCCGGGCCGTGGGAGGCTGCAGGCCTGCCCGGAATGCCTTCCTGGCGTTCTGGGGAGGCCGAATCTGTGTTCCCCCAAACCGCGGATACTGAAACCCCCCTTTGGGGCCCCAGTATCCGCGAGATGGCGGATTGCCTCCATTTTGGTGGCATATTTTTCCTAGCTTAATTCTAACACTATCTGCTATCTCACTTTCTGCATTTCGGGCTTCTATGCCTGGGGAATAATCATTTAAGTTGTAAGAATATATTTAGGGGTTTGTAGGTAATAACCTGCACCTTGAATTGGAACCGGAATTGAGAGTTGTAGTTTCTGGGATTTATCGTTAATCTACAATCAAAGAGCATTCTGAATTCCACCAACAATGGAATTGAACCAAACTTGGCACATGGAACTCCCACAGAAGTCCAACAGAAAATACTGGAAGGGTCCAGTGGGCCTTGACCTTGAGTTTTGAAGTTCTAGTTCACCTACATCCAGAGAGCACTGTGGACTCCAACGATGATGGATCTGGACCAAACTTGACATGACTACTCAATATGCCCAAATGTGAACACTGGTGGAGTTTAGGGAAAATAGACCTCGACATTTGGAAGTTGTAGTTGCTGGGATTTATAGTTCATCTACAATCAAAGAACATTCTGAACACGACCAACGATAGAATTGGACCAAACTTTCCACACAGAACCTCCATGACCAACAGAAAATACTGGAAGGGTCCGGTGGGCCTTGACCTTGAGTTTTGAAGTTCTAGTTCACCTACATCCAGAGAGCACTGTGGACTCCAACAATGATGGATCTGGACCAAACTTGACATGACTACTCAATATGCCCAAATGTGAACACTGGTGGAGTTTGGGGAAAATAGACCTCGACATTTGGAAGTTGTAGTGGCTGGGATTTATAGTTCATCTACAATCAAAGAACATTCTGAACACGACCAATGATAGAATTGGACCAAACTTTCCACACAGAACCTCCATGACCAACAAAAAATACTGGAAGGGTCCGGTGGGCCTTGACCTTGAGTTTTGAAGTTCTAGTTCACCTACATCTAGAGAGCACTGTGGACTCCAACAATGATGGATCTGGACCAAACTTGGCACGAATACTCAATATGCCCAAATATGAACATTGGGGGAGTTTTGGGAAAATAAACTTGTAGTTGCTGGGATTTATAGTTCACCTACAATCAAAGAGCATTCTGAACCCCACCAACGATAGAATTGGACCAAACTTTCCACACAGAACCTCCATGACCAACGGAAAATACTATGTTTTCTGATGGTCTTTGGCGACCCCTCTGACACCCCCTTGTGACCCCCCCCCCAGGGGTCCCGACCCCCAGGTTGAGAAACACAGCTGTAAGGGATATACACACAAAATGCTTGCTGCATTTACATTGCATAATTTACTGAGACAGCATTGTCTGTTAACATCATGGCAGTAAAAACAAGTTGTATGCAAATGGTATGCAGATAAAGGGTATCCAAAATGTATACTCTTAATAGGATTAATAGCCTTTAAAGATGCACACACACTTAACAGAATTAAAGCTTCTAAGAATAGAGAATTACCACAAAATTACAAGTGAAGTTTGCAATTCTGTGCTTGGATAATTTGAACACATTACATGAAAATATAAATTAAGATATTTGTCAGACTGATGAAATCAATGTATTCTTCAATATAATTTTATTTGTTTCATTTTCAAATAATCGTAATAGTTACTATGAGTTAAATAGTGTGCACATTCTGGGGGAACACTATACGTGGTGTCATTCCCCTCCATGACAGTACAGAGCAGTGTTTCTCAACCTGGGGGTCGGGACCCCCGTGGGGGTTGCGAGGAGGGTGTCAGAAGGGTCACCAAAGACCATCAGAAAACATAGTATTTTCTGTTGGTCATGGGGATTCTGTGTGGAAAGTTTGGTCCAATTCTATCGGTGGGGTTCAGAATGCTATTTCATTGTGGGTGAACTATAAATCCCAACAATTACAACTCCCAAATGGCAAGGTCTATTTTCTCCAAATTCTACCAGTGTCCACATTTGGGCATATTGAGTATTTGTGACAAGTTTGATCCAGATCCATCGTTGCTTGAGTCCACAGTGTTCTCTGGAAGTATGTGAACTACAACTCCAAAAATCACAAGGTCAATGTCCACCACACCTTCCCAGTATTTTCTCTTGGTCATGGAAATTCTGTGTGCCAAGTTTGATTCAATTCCATCATTGGTGGAGTTCAGAAGGCTCTTTGATTTTAGGTGAACTATAAATCCCAGCAACTCCAGCATTACCAAATGACAAAATCAATCATCCCCAACCTCACCAATATTCAAATTTGGGCGTATTGGATATTTGTGCCAAATTTGTTCCAGTGACTGAAAATACATCCTGCATATAATATATTTAGATTACGAATCATAACAGTAGCAAAATTACAGTTGTGAAGTAGCAACAAAAATAACATTATGGTTGGGGGTCACCACAACATGAGGACCTGTACTAAGGAAGGTTGAGAACCACTGGTACAGAGGTTTTGCTTTCGACATTAAGGATTGTTATGACTCCATTATCCCAAACTAGGATGACTAGTCCTCAGGGATGATGGAAGCCATAGTCCAATAGCATCCAGGGGGAATACATGTTCTTTATCTGTACATATATCTCTCTCAAAGAGTCACTTACACATATTGAGCTGCCGGACAAAGCTGGCCATGTTGTTGTGCTTGAAATACTTGGGCAGGACTTCCTTTGCAAACCGACCTTGATCAAAAACATGGAAGCTGGTGCCGTTCTAGAAGGAAAAGGATTGAACAGGATTAAGTCTTTTTTAGCTATACAAAGTCTATCTGAAAAAATTACATTTTGTCCTGCATTTCTAAAGTTTGCACCAAACTATATACTTTAAATTAGTTGGTTGCATGACAGCAGTCACCGGCTAATCCCTCTCCAATGCCAGAAATACAGCCTAATGGTGTAACATTAGAAAATGTTGACTACTTGGTAGCCACTTCTCCACATTGACACTGAAATACAACACCACCTGAGCTCTGCGAGTACAGCATTTTTCCAAATGAAGCAGAGAGTGTTTGAGGACCAAGACATCCGTAGGGATACCAGGGTGCTTGTTTATAAAGCTATTGTCCTCCCAACCCTGCTATACACCTGCGAGATGTGGACTGTCTATAGACATCATACGCAACTCCTTGAACGATTCCATCAGCGTTGCCTCCAAAAAATCCTGCAAATCTCTTGGGAAGACAAGAGGACAAATGTCAGCATGCTGGAAGAAGCAAAGACCACCAGCATTGAAGCGATGGTCCTCCGTCATCAACTCTGAGGATTCTGATACACAGAATGAGATTTTCACTGAGTCTGTGTCTGTTCCTTGGGTTGAACCACAACAGGCCATAGATCACAGAGACAGGCCAGAGACAACTGGCCACATTGTTCGGATGCCTGACCACCGTCTCCCAAAGCAGTTGCTCTACTCCGAACTCAAGAACGGAAAGCAGAATGTTGGTGGGCAGGAAAAGAGATTTAAAGATGGGCTCAAAGCCAAACTTTAAAAACTCTGGCATAGACATTGAGAACTGGAAAGCCCTGGCCCTTGAGCGCTCCAGCTGGAGGTCAGCTGTGACCAGCAGTGCTGTAGAATTTGAAGAGGCACGAATGGAGGGCGAAAGAGAGAAACGTGCCAAGAGGAAGGGGTGTCAACCCAACCCCGACCGGGACCGCCTTCCACCTGGAAGCCAATGCCCTCACTGCGGGAGAAGATGCAGATCAAGAATAGGGCTCCACAGTCACCTACGGACCCACTACCAGGATACTACACTTGGAGGACCATCATCCTCGGATTACGAGGAATCGCCTAAGTAAGTAAGTAGCATGATAAAAAATACAGGTGTATAACTATTCTGAAGCTTCCACCTGTCGCACACTAGGTCAGGAATGCCTTTCCACCAGCATCAAACAGAGTCAAGTAGCTGCTATTGACAAAAGTTTATTTACAAAAGGTAAATACAAAAGCGGAAAAGGGTATTTCCCAAAAAACAGTAGAAAAGGTGCTATAAAATAGCAATAGTTCAGAATACAAAGATCAATAGTCCAAAATGATAATGTCCATGAAAATCCAAGAAATCAAAATACAGGAAATCCAAGAGCAAAGAACATGAAAACCAAAATAACAAGGTACATGAAAATCCAAAGAGTTGAAGCATAGTCAGTAATCCATTGCATAAAAACAAGAACTTAAGCAGGGCAAAAAAAACAAACAAACCCCAAACCCAATATAGAAACATGAACGTGAAGTTATGAACGTGAAGTTATAGCGAAGTTGTCTGCTCTAAAGATCCCACAGAACTGGCAGCTAATTTAAGCTCAAAATTTACCCAGCAAACATGAGATCATCTTTTTTTGCACCTGTATGTCAAGGACTGTTTCACAGATTGACCATGGTAGTCCACGCTCTGGTTACATCCCGTATAGACTACTGCAACGTGCTCTACGTGGGGTTGCCCTTGAAGACTGTCCAGAAGCTTCAAGTATGCCAACGAACAGCAGCCAGATTATTAATAGGAGCGGCGCTCAGGGAGCATACAACTCCTTTGTTGAGCCAGCTCCACTGGGTGCCAGTTTGCTATCGGGCACAATTCAAAGTGCTGGCTTTAGCCTATAAAGTCCTAAACGGTTCTGGCCCAACTTACCTGTTTTGTTGTTTTAAACTGCTTGTATTGTTTATTGTTATTGCTTGTATTGTTGTATTTTGGGCTCGGCCTCATGTAAGCCGCACCGAGTCCCTTGGGGAGATGGTAGCGGGGTATAAATAAAGTGTTATTATTATTATTATTTCCCCTTACGAACCAGCTAGGACTTTAAGATAACCTGGGATATCCCCAACGGAGGCAAAACATAAAAGGGAATTGGGAGAAGGCAATTGGCTAACTTATCACCAAATTTTAAACAAAAAAGAAGATGGAAAATTAGCAATAAAATAAATAGAAGAAATAAAACAATTAGCGGCCAAAACAACGTGGTTGCAATATTACCAAATTCTACAGGGATTCAAAGAGGACGAGAAAAACGGATTTAGCCAGAATAAATGTATTTGGGATTTAATATTAGGTAAAAACAAAAAGCTAATAAAAGTTCTATATCAGCAGCTGCTATGCTGGTATACAGAAGAAGACCAAGTAAAGGAATGTGAAATAAAATGGGCCAAAGACATAAAACATAGCATCTTGATTAAACAATGGGAAGAAATTTGGAATATCAAATTAAAATATACAATTGCGAATGATTTGCGTGAGAACTGGTATAAAATGTTTTACCGGTGGTATTATACACCAGACAAACTGGCAAAATTTAATAAAAATATTTCAAGCACTTGTTGGAAGTGTGGAAAGGAGAAGGGATCCTTCTTCCACACATGGTGGTCTTGCAAAAAAATTAAAAAATATTGGAATAAAATACACCAAGCAACCCAAAAAATATTAAAAATCAATTTTCACCAAACACCAGAAAGATACTTACTAGGCATATCCCCACAGAAATTAAATAAAATTTCTCTTCCTAATAAGTACCGCAGCAAGAATGGTAATGGCAAAGATATGGAAACAAAAAGAAACACCAAACATGGAAGACTGGATTCTGAAATTGTTCGACATCATTCAAATGGAGGGTTTATCCCAAAGACTAAAAGGAATAACCAAAAAGACTGATTGGTCAGGATTCAAAGACTATATATCAAAAAGGGAAGTTCCTTTATTTATAGACTTGTCCAACATCTAAAGAACATAAGCGACTAAAGCAAAGCCGGAAAAAGGACCCGAGAACAACAGCAACAAAAGAACAAAAGGAGAAGGCATTGGCCCTCTTCTATTTTTTTAGGACACTCTCAGAAGACTTTGGGAAGTCGGACCGTGGGGACGAAAGGACTTGGGGGGGGGGGTATGGGACAATCTGACCCCAAACACGGGTGAAGGGAAGGGTTGTTAAATTCTTCCTCTTCTTCTTCCTCTTCTTTTTCTTTCTTTCTTTCTTTCTTTCTTTCTTTATTTTTTTTATTTTTTCTCTCTCTCTGTCTCATCTCACTTCATTCTTCACCCTGTTTCATCTCACTTCATTTTTCTTTCAGTAATTCCACTTAACTCCTTTTTATTGGTGTAAAGTATAAAAATAATAAAAATTATTTAAAAAAAATCACCTGGGGAGGCCCTGCTCTTGATCCCACCAGCGTCACAAATACGTTTGGTGGGGACGAGAAACAGGGCCTTCTCAGTGGTGGCCCCTCAGCTACGGAACGCCCTTCCTAGGGACATTAGATCAGCCCACTCACTTTTAACATTCTGGAAAAAAAGTTAAGACTAAGGCAAGCGTTTGAAAATGCAGTGTAACAAACAGGAATATGGAACGACTGGATGATGAGTTTGGACAACGGTTTTAATGAAGAGAGGCAAATGATTTATGTTTTATTGATCATGTATGGTTTTCTATTATATGTCAATGTTTTAAAATGTTTTATGGCGTTGTTGGCCACTGAATTGTTGCCTCTGAGTCGCCTGCGGGCTGAGAAGGTCGGTATACAAATATAGTAAGTAAATAAATAAATTCTTTCTGACCTTCTCATTAACCTTTTCTTAGCTCTCTCCACCTGAAGATCTAAGCTCTTATCACGAAGTAACTCCCCACCTATTGAAGGCTGGGAATGCCCAAGAAACTGATTCTCAAGAGAAACATCATCTGTTTCTTATTCAGCTGTCGGTCCTGGCCTGTCTCTGTGATCTATGGCCTGTTGTGGTTCAACCCGAGGAACAGACATAGACTCAGTGAAAATCTCATTCTCTGAATCAGAGTTCCCAGAATCCCCAACAGTTCCAGCTTGCCATTGCTGAGCCCTAACACCATCAGATTCAAACATAGTGTTGTGACTCAGCTGGAACCACAGAGTGTCTCTGATGAGGATGATGGGACTCAGGTTCACAATGTCCCTGTTATAGACAGTGAGTTTCCCACAGCAAGGAATGAGATTGTTGATACTGAAAATAGCCAGGTATTTATTTGTCGTGTCAGGGCAACCAGTCAATTGTATTACATTTCTTTTTTTTAAATAAACTTTTTATTGATATTTCTTTTTAAAAAGACATTTACTAACATCTATAGATGGCACTTAACATTTTACAATATGTCCAAAAAGAGAAAGAAAGAGAAAGAAAAGAAAGGAGAAAAAAACCCAAAAAACAAAACAAAACAAAACCCACCCCAGACACCAGAAAGACAAAAACATAACAGCTTTAACAAATGTAGACTTCCAGATCTCCCCAAGCTGAAGAACTTCTCCTTTATTGTTGTTGGTTTTGACATTCTTTATATATATCTATATTTTTCTTTTCTTTAATTTAATTGTTTTCTTTTCTCTTCTCCTTCCTATCTTTTTTCTCCTTTCCTCCTTCTTATCCTCTCAAGTCTCCGTTTTCTTCTTGAATTTACCTCTGAGATTCTCTTAAAGTTCACTAATATAGATCTCCTCATTTTCTTTTTTGATGTAATCTATAAATTTTGTCCAGTCCGTTTTTTGATAATTCTTATCATTTTGTGCCATTCTTTCAGTGAGCCTGTCCATGTTCAAAATATCCATGACTTTCAGATTCCATTGTTCCTTTGTGGGTATCTCTTTCGTTTTCCATACTCTGGCAAGAATAATTCTTGCCGCTGTTGTCATGTAAAAAAGAAGCTTGCCTGTATTTTTCTCCATCTTACTGTCTGTTATTTCTAATAAGAAGGTCTCTGGTTTTAATTCAATTTTTGTCTGTAAAACGATCTCTATTTGTTTCCCTATTTGGCGCCAGTATTCTTTAACTTTTTTGCACTTCCACCACATGTGGATAAAGTTCCCAGTTTTTTCCTCACATTTCCAACATTTTCCTCCTGTTTTTCCTTTGCTGATTTTCGCTAATACTTCTGGTGTTAAGTGCCATCTATAAAATAACTTGTACCAGTTTTCCTTCATTTCTGCTGCGTACGAGTATTTCAGTTTTTTCCGCCATATTCCTTCCCACTCTGCCATGGATATTGATCTCTCTACATCTCTAGCCCACTGCACCATGTTTCTTTTTACCTGTTCTGTTTCCGTATTCCATATTAGTAGTTGTTTGTAAATTCTACTTATCATCTTTGTGTCTACCTTTATCATCTTATCCCAGAATCCATCCTTTGTTTCAAAACCTATTTTTTTGTCTATGTTAAAGTTCTCTCTGATTTGGAAGTAATGGAACCACGAAATCGTTGGATCCAATATCCTTAGTTCTTCCTGTGACTTGAGTGTCACTCCTTGTGTGTTTATTTTTATCCATTGTTTATATACTAACTGTTGGGGTTCAGCCTGATCCTGATCTGTGTGAACAGGATTCTCTGATAGTTTTTCAAACTGAGCAAGCTCTCCCTGACTCTGACAGTGTGGAATCTGTTGTTGATGCAGAGGTCAGTGGGAATGAAAACGAAACCCAACAGTTAGAAGAGAATGTTTTGGAAGTTAGCCATGATATCTCCCCACCTGGGCTTGATAATGAGGTCCGAAGAGAACAGATAGTCAGAGATAGATTTGTTTCCCAGTCTGTACGAAGGTCACAGCGCCTTCAGCAGAAAGAGGCCCAAACAGAAAAGTCAAGGGGCGTTTCTAAGAATAGCTTCTTTGGTTTAAGAGCATCCCTGCCGCGTGCTTCTTTAGGTCAAGCAACGTTTGGGACTGTGGCTGGTCTTGGCAGAATTCCTGTGTTCCATGGCCAGTAATCCCAGAGGCTTCTAGTTTCCAAGTTCATGGTTAGTAAAAGGCTAACAGACTCCTGGTTATTGTTTTGTGGCTTTTGAAGTTTTGCTCAAGTTCAGAGATCCTATTGACTACTGTGTTTTTCTGTGGCTTTTTTACTCTGCATTTACCTTTCTTTTGTAACCAATTTTTCATCAATAAACAAGGATTGCTTTTCCTACAGTCCAGAGTGGTGGATTTAATCTTATGGTCTTGTTTCTTGAACTGGGATGCAACACTAACCATTTATCTCGGGGTAGCTCTTTTAGGTGATTAGCCTCATTGGGTGAGAACCATAACGGTGTTCTTATATATAATCTTTCCTTGTAGCTGTTCCATACTTGGATTAGTCCAGATCTTATCACGTGGCTCTTGAAGTTTCTCTCCTTTTCTGCTCTACCCCTCCAAAGGTATCCATGCCAGACCTGGACTAAATCAAACCCTTCCAGGGTTAGTAATTTCTTCTTCTCCAACGTTGTCCACTCCTTTATCCAATCCAGGGCGGCCGCCTCATAGTAAAGTTGGAAGTTAGGCAAAGCAAGTCCCCCTCTATTTCTGTCGTCTGTTAGGTTTACAAAGCTTATCCTATGTTTTTTTTCCCTGCCATACGAACTTTCCTATCTCCTTATGCCATTTTTTTTATCATCGTTTTTGATTTCACTATTGGCAGGGTTTGGAATAAGAACAGAGCTTCTGGTAGTATACTCATCTTTACGACGGATATTCTCCCAAGCAAGGATAGGTTCAGATGTTCCCACTTCTTCATTTTTGTTTTGATTTCTGTTAGAAATGTAATCCAATGTAATTGTATTACATTTCTAACAGAACAAAACAAACAGACAAAATACAAAATTTGCGAGTTTGGTAGTTGATTAAATGTCCTTTGACCAGTAGCTGGCCACTTGGAGTGCTTCTGGTGTTGCTGCAAGAAGGTCCTCCATTGTGCATGTGGCAGGGCTCAGGGTGCATTGCAGCAGGTGGTCTGTAGTTTGCTCTTCTCCACACTCCCGGCAAAAGTGAACACTGGTGAAGTTTGGAGAAAATAGAATCTTCACATTTGGGAGTTGTAGTTGCTGGGATTTATAGTTCACCTACAATCACAGAGCATTCTGAACCTCACCCATGACAGATTTGGGCCAAATCTTCCACACAGAACCCCCATGTGGGCCACAGCAACGCAGGGCAGGGGACGGCTAGCAGAATAATAGAATCCTAGAGTTGAATGAGACCTCGTAGGCCATCCAATCCAAACCCCAGCCAAGATGCAAGAAAATCGCACTAACAGATGGTCATCCAGACTCTGTTTAAAAACCTCCAAAGAAGGAGCCTCCACCATATTCCGAGGCGGAGAGTTCCACTGCTGAACAGCTCTCAATTAGGAAGTTCTCCTTAATGTTCAGGTGGAATCTCCTTCCCACCTAGTCTCCAGGGTAGCAAATAATAATAATAATAATAATAATAATAATAATAATAATAATAATAATTTATATATATATAAATGCTCTGTGCGTAATGAGTACCTTAAAAACAAAAGAACCAATGAACGAAATCACACCAAATTTGGCAACAAAACGTCTCACAATACAAGGAGTGACCATCACTCAAAAAATTATAATTTTGTCCTTTGGGAGCTGTAGTTGCTGGGATTTATAGTTCACCTACAATCAAAGAGCATTCTGAACTCCATCGACGATGGAACTGAACTTGGCACACAGAACTCCCAAGACCAACAGTAAATAGTGGAAGGGTTTGGTGGGCATTGACCTTGAGCTTGGAAGTTGTAGTTCACCTACATCCAGAGAGCACTGTGGACTGAAACGATGATGGATCTGGACCAAACTTGGCACAAATACTCAATATACCCAAATGTGAACACTGGTGGAGTTTGGGGGAAATAGTCCTTGACATTTTGGGAGTTGTAGTTTTGTAGATTTGTAGTTCACCTACAATCAAAGAGCATCGGGGCAAACTTCCCACAGAACACCCATGACCAACGGAAAATACTTAAGGTCATCCAATCTAACTTCCTTCATCAGGGCATGAGAACGTAATAATAATAATAATAACAATAACAATAACAATAATCTTTATTTATACCCTGCCACCATCTCCCCAAAAGGGACTTGGAGTGGCTTACATGGGGCCAAGCCTGAACAAGAATTACAATATAACAATACAAATTGCAATAAAATAAACAACATAACATTAAGATATAAAACATCAAAGCATATAAAACAATATACACAGAACATAGGAACTAAACATAATGACAGACAAAACAAGCTTGCTCCCTTCTCCCTATGACTTCCTCTCACGTATTTATACATGGCTATCATGTCTCCTCTCAGCCTTCTCTTCTTCAGGGTAAACATGCCCAGCTCTTTAAGCCGCTCCTCATAGGGCTTGTTCTCCAGACTCTTGCTCATTTTAGTTGCCCTCCTCTGGAGACATTCCAGCTTGTCAACATCTCCCATAGACTTAAGTCTATGAAATCTTATGCTGCCAACTTCTTTCTCTCTGTGCGGTGCTACAGATCCCTTTGCTCACAAGGATATGGAACTGTGGTTTCAAGACCTTACAGCCAGCACTGATAGTAGACATATCAATATATACTACACTGAGAACGGTCCAGAGTTACTTTCAATAACTCTTCTGCACCGGTTTGGCTGTACTCACAATACTCCAGCATATGAGATGGTTGGTGTCGGGGTCTTCCACCAGCGTCCACAGTTTGGTGAGGAAAGCGGGGACGTTACTGGCATAGCCGTCCATGGCTAGCGAAGGGGGTGAATCCTGCATCGCGGTGGGATCTTCGGACTACACCAGTGCCATCTCTGTGCCCAGGCAACTCTCTCTCCTTCCCTCTCTCTTTCTGCATATGTCAGAGGGAGCAAGGGCCATTTGGGCTGAGAAAACACCCGCCCACGGGGGTCACATCAGCAGCGGCCGGAGCTGGCTCCCTTCCAAGCTCAGCACAATCGCATGGGCATGGCCAACCGCAGGGAACAATGCCCGCCGAATGAAAGCGCACCGTATTTGGCCGCACAAAAGCCGTGAATAAAGATGCAGCCTCATGCAAAGAGAATACCCTTGCTTGCACAAACACAGAAGGCCGGGAGGTCAGCACATCACGGGAGAGGGCCAAAGGAGCACGGGCAAACTCATCCGTTCTGAACACAGCCTGAAGGAGATGGCTGGCACAAACGATGGCCCTCCAGAAGTTTCGGACTTCAGCTCCCAGAATTCCTGACCAGTCAACAAGCTGGGGGTAAGGGCTTCTGGGAGTCCCAAACACCTGAAACACAAAGGTGCAAAATCCATAAAACAAAGCAACATTAAAATCTAATACACAGATCAGGAGCCTGGAAAAACTTGACACATGAAACTAGGAACACTTGGAAGCAAGACCGTCATGAAATTCCAACATTGACAAGACTGAGGCAAGTCTATCCTGTGTATCAATATAAAGCTTTTCCTGATCCCAGAATCGAAAGGAAAGCATTACTCTTGCCCTACAACCAGATACGGCCTGGGGGCTGGATACGGCCCTCCAAGGTCATTTATCCGTCCCTCACTTAGGGTCAACCAAAGTTAGAAATGATTTGAAAGCACACAACAACAACAACAACAACAACAACAATCCTATCTCATCCGCCCATTCTGAACACAGCCTGAAGGAGATGGCTGGCACAAACTATGACCCTCCAGAAGTTTCGGACTTCAGCTCCCAGAATTCCTGACCAGTCAACAAGCTGGGGGTAAGGGCTTCTGGGAGTCCCAAACACCTGGAACACAAGAGAATCAAAGGTGCAAAATCCATAAAACAAGGCAACATTAAAATCTAATACACAGATCAGGAGCCTGGAAAAACTTGGCACATGAAACTAGGAACACTTGGAAGCAAGACCGTCATGAAATTCCAACATTGACAAGACCGAGGCAAGTCTATCCTGTGTATCAATATAAAGCTTTTCCTGACCCCAGAATCGAAAGGAAAGCATTTCTCTTGCCCTTACAACCAGATAAGGCCCGGGGGCCGGATACGGCCCTCCAAGGACATTTATCCGTCCCTCACTTAGGGTCAACCAAAGTTAGAAATGATTTGAAAGCACACAACAACAACAACAACAACAACAACAACAACAACAACAATCCTATCTCATCCGCCCATTCTGAACACAGCCTAAAGGAGATGGCTGCCACAAACTATGGCCCTCCAGAAGTTTCGGACTTCGGCTCCCAGAATTCCTGACCAGTGGACAAGCTGGGAATAAGGGCTTCTGGGAGTCCCAAACACCTGGAACAGGGGTCCTCAAATTAAGACCCGGGGGCCAGATACGGCCCTCCAAGTTCATTTATCCATCCCTCACTTAGGGTCCACCGAAGTCTGAAACGACTTGAAAGCACACAACAACAACAACAACAATGCTATCTCATCCGCCCGTTCTGAACACAGCCTGAAGGAGATGGCTGGCACAAACTATGGCCCTCCAGAAGTTTCGGACTTCGGCTCCCAGAATTCCTGACCAGTGGACAAGCTGGGGGTAAGGGATTCTGGGAGTCCCAAACACCTGGAACAGGGGTCCTCAAACTAAGGCCCGGGGGCCGGACACGGCCCTCCAAGGTCATTTACCCGGCCCTCACTTAGGGTCAACTGAAGTCTGAAACGACTTGAAAGGACACAAGAACAACAATCCTATCTCATTTGCTCATTCTGAACACAGCCTGAAGGAGATGGCTGGCACAAACTATGGCCCTCCAGAAGTTTTGGACTTCAGCTCCCAGAATTCCTGACCAGTGGACAAGCTAGGAGTAAGGGCTTCTGGGAGTCCCAAACACCTGGAACAGGAGTCCTCAAACTAAGACCCGAGGGCCGGATACGGTCCCCCAAGGTCATTTACCCAGCCCTCATTTAGGGTAAAACCGAAGTCTGAAACAACTTGAAAGCATACAACAACAACAACAACAACAATCCTATCTCATCTGTCCGTTCTGAACACAGCCTGAAGGAGATGGCTGGCACAAACTATGTTGTCTCTCTCTCTCTCTCCCGGACTACTTCTTGCACAAAACTGGGAATGAAGGTGGTTTCCATTGCTCCAAGTCCTTGATGGAGTGCAGAAGTGTGCTTTGCAATTTGGTCGTGGGTCTATGACCCTGGAGAACAGGGTTCAAATCCCAGGATAGACACAGAAACTCACTGAGTGATTACGGCCTAGCTATACCCTCTCAACTTCACAGGGAGGCAGACAGGCCTCCTCAAAATAGATCTTCCTAAGGAAAATTCCATGATAGGTTTGTCTTGGGTTCACCCAAAAAGCTGAAAGCACCTTAAAGACAACACCAAACAACAGTATGGAATGAATGCCCTTGCATTCTCCTGGGAGTTACAGTTTCCCAAGGTCCCTTGCACCCCACTTTAAATGCCATGGCTCCATGCAATGGTGTCCTCCTGGGAGTTATAGTTTCCCAAGGTCCACACCCTTCTCTTGGTGCATTTGCAGTATGGAATGAACGTCCTTGCATTCCGCTTTAAATGCCATGGCTCCATGCAATTGAGTCCTCCTGGGAGTTATAGTTTTCCAAGGTCCACACCCTTCTCTTGGTGCATTTGCAGTATGGAATGAATGCCCTTGCACCCCGCTTTAAATGCCATGACACCATGTGATGGAATCCTCCTAGGAGTTGTAGTTTCCCAAGGTCCACACCCTTCTCTTGGTGCATTTATGGAATGAACGTCCTTGCATTCTGCTTTAAATGCCATGGCTTCATGTGATGGGAGTCCTCCTGGGAGTTATAGTTTCCCAAGGTCCACACCCTTCTCTTGGTGCATTTGCAGTATGGAATGAATGCCCTTGCACCCCACTTTAAATGCCATGGCTATATGTGATGGAGTCCTCCTGGGAGTTATAGTTTCCCAAGGTCCACACCCTTCTCTTGGTGCATTTATGGAACGAATGTCCTTGCATTCTGCTTTAAATGCCATGGCTCCATGTGATGGAGTCCTCCAGTGAGTTATAGTTTCCCAAGGTCCACACCCTTCTCTTGGTGCATTTGCAGTATGGAATGAATGCCCTTACACTCCGCTTTAAATGCCATGGCTCCATGCGATGGGGTCCTCCAGTGAGTTATAGTTTCCCAAGGTCCACACCCTTCTCTTGGTTCATTTGCAGTATGGAATGAATGCCCTTACACTCCGCTTTAAATGCCATGGCTCCATGCAATGGAGTCCTCCTGGGAGTTATAGTTTCCCAAGGTCCACACCCTTCTCTTGGCGCATTTGCAGTATGGAATGAATGCCCTTGCATCCCACTTTAAATGCCATGGCTCCATGCAATAGAGTCCTCCTGGGAGTTATAGTTTCCCAAGGTCCACACCCTTCTCTTGGTTCATTTGCAGTATGGAATGAATGCCCTTGCACCCCGCTTTAAATGCCATGGCTCCATGCAATGGAGTCCTCCTGGGAATTGTAGTTCCCCAAGGTCCACACCCTTTTCTGTGGGGCAGCCAAGAGAGAGAGCATCACTTCTTTTCCCTCCCTCCTGGTTTTCAACAATGAGCACGGAGAGGGATGGTGGGCAGAGCCAAATCTCTGCAGCGTGAAAGAATCGTGAAAGGGAACCGAGACACATTCATCAGTGTGATAGAAGGTAGGGGACACATCTGTTTCATTCAAAAACTGAGTAAGACTGAGCTCTCCTCTGCCACTCACTTCCCTGCCTAATGCGATGAAGTGACTGGTCATGAATGTGGAGTTATAGCGAAGTTGTCTGCTCTAAATATCCCATAGGACCAGCAGCTAATTTATGCTTACCCAACAAACATGAGATCATCCTTTTTGCACCTGTATTTCAAATACTGTTTCACAAATTGGCCATGGTAGTCCACACTCTGGTTACATCCCGTATAGACTACAGCAACACGCTCTACGTGGGGTTGCCCTTGAAGACTGTCCGGAAGCTTCAAGTGGTCCAACGAACAGCAGCCAGATTATTAATGGGAGCGGCGCTCAGAAAGCATGCAACTAGAATCATAGAATCAAAGAGTTGGAAGAGACCTCATGGGCCATCCAGTCCAACCCCCTGCCAAGAAGCAGGAATATTGCATTCAAATCACCCCTGACAGATGGCCATCCAGCCTGTTTAAAAGCTTCCAAAGAAGGAGCCTCCACCACACTCCAGGGCAGAGAGTTCCACTGCTGAACGGCTCTCACAGTCAGGAAGTTCTTCCTCATGTTCAGATGGAATCTCCTCTCTTGTAGTTTGAAGTCATTGTTCTGCGTCTTAGTCTCCAAGGAAGCAGAAAACAAGCTTGCTCCCTCCTCCCTGTGGCTTCCTCTCACATATTTATACATGGCTATCATATCTCCTCTCAGCCTTCTCTTCTTCAGGCTAAACATGCCCAGTTCCCTAAGCCGCTCCTCGTAGGGCTTGTTCTCCAGACCCTTGATCATTTTAGTCGCCCTCCTCTGGACACATTCCAGCTTGTCAATATCTCTCTTGAATTGTGGTGCCCAGAATTGGACACAATATTCCAGGTGTGGTCTAACCAAAGCAGAATAGAGGGGTAGCATTACTTCCTTAGATCTAGACACTATGCTCCTCTTGATGCAGGCCAAAATCCCATTGGCTTTTTTTGCTGCCACATCACATTGTTGGCTCATGTTTAACTTGTTGTCCACGAGGACTCCAAGATCTTTTTCACACGTACTGCTCTCGAGCCAGGCATTGTCCCCCATTCTGTATCTTTGCATTTCATTTTTTTCTGCCAAAGTGGAGTATCTTGCATTTGTCACTGTTGAACTTCATTTTGTTAGTTTTGGCCCATCTCTCTAATCTGTCAAGATCGTTTTGAATCCTGCTCCTGTCCTCCAGAGTCTTGGCTATCCCTCCCAATTTGGTGTCATCTGCAAACTTGATGATCCTGCCTTCTAGCCCTTCATCTAAGTCATTAATAAAGATGTTGAACAGGACCGGGCCCAGGACAGAACCCTGCGGCACTCCACTTGCCACTTCTTTCCAAGATGAAGAGGAAGCATTAGTGAGCACTCTCTGTGTTCGTCCACTTAACCAATTACAGATCCACCTCACCGTAGTTTTGCCTAGCCCACATTGGACTAGTTTCCTTGCCAGAAGGTCATGGGGAACCTTGTCGAAGGCCTTACTGAAATCCAGACACGCTCCATCCACGGCATTCCCCGCATCTACCCAGCTTGTAACTCTATCGAAAAAAGAGATCAGATTAGTCAACTCCTCTGTTGCGGCAGCTCCACTGGCTGCCAGTTTGCTACCGGGCACAATTCAAAGTGCTGGCTTTAGCCTATAAAGCCCTAAACTGTTCTGGCCCAAATTACCTGTCCGAACGCATCTCCCCCTATGAACCACCTAAGGTGTTAAGATAGTCTGGGGAGGCCCTGCTCTCGGTCCCGCCTGTGTCACAAGTACGTTTGGTTGGGACGAGAGACAGGGCCTTCTTGGTGGTGGCCCCTCGGCTGTGGAAGGCCTTTCCTACAGATATTAGATCAGTCCCCTTCCTGTTGAAATTTCAGAGGAAAGTGAAGACCTGGTTGTTCAAGCAAGTATTTGAATAGGCAGTGCAACAAACATAGGAATATGGAACAATTGGATGATAAAACTGGATCTTGATTTTAACTATGAGATGTTTTATTAATTTATATTGACTGTTTATTGTGCTACTGTTTTAATTGCTTTTAACTGTTTTATGATGTTTTTGAGCATTGAATTTTGCTATTGTTAATCACTCTGAGTTGCCCGAGGGCTGAAAAGAGCAGTATACAAATATAGTAAATAAACTGGATAGGAATGCAACTCCTATAAGTATACAAACAACAGATTGCATCTAGTCTGGACTCTCAGCGAAAACACCAGGCCAAGGTGTAAAATGATCCGCATTTATTAAAAGCGAGCCTTTATTGTGAATATTGCCAATAATGCTTGAACGGCTACAGCTATAAAAGGAGTTGGAAAACATTAAAATCTTCTCCGGTATATAAAAAAACCCATTTTAAAACAGAATCTGCATCATCATAGTAGTTACCTGTGCTCCCACCTCCATGTTGCACCAGTGGTTTCAAGCAAAGATTCAAATCAGGAAGCCCTCCGCATGACGGTGGACTACAAGTTCCAGCAGCCTCATCGTGAAGAATACTGGGAGTTGTAGTCCAACATAATCTGGAATGGCCTCCCCGTTTCCTCTCTTGTTTTAGTGATCCCAATGAACACAGTGCTATGCGGTTTTGGAGTTGTATGGCTGTGTTCTAGCAGCATTTCTCCCTGATGTTTTGCTTGCATCTGAGGCTGGCATTTGCAGAAGATCCTCTGAAGATGCCAGCCACAGATGCAGGTGAACTGTCAGGAGAAAAGGTTTCAAGCAAAGATGCAAATTGGGAAGCCCTCCACATAACGGTGGACTACAAGTTCCAGCAGTCCCATGGTGAAGAATGCTGGGAGTTGTAGTCCAACATCATTTGGAATGGCCTCCCCGTTACCTCTCTTGTTTTAGTGATCCCAATGAACACAGTGCTATGTGGTTTCCGAGTTGTATGGCTGTGTTCTAGTAGCATTTCTCCCTGACGTTTTGCTTGCATCTGTGGCTGGAACTTGCAGAAGATCCTCTGAAGATGCCAGCCACAGATGCAGGTGAAACATCAGGAGAAAATGCTGCTAGAACATAGTTGTACAGTCCAGAAACCACGCAGCAGTACAGTGATTCAAGCCTTCGATGATCCCAATGAACGTTGAAAGAAGTGTTGTCCCATTATTCCAAAGACACAATGTATTCTGGCAATTGTGGTACCAGTGGTTTAGAGTAAGGATAAGAATCATGACAGTGGATTGCAACTTCCAGCAGCATCACAGGGAATAACTGCTGGGAGTTGTAGTCCAATGTTGTCTAGATGGAGTTCCCATTCCCAGTCTTGTTTTAGTGATCCCAATGAATGTTTGAAGAAGTGTTTCAAAGATGCAGCTCATTCTAGCAGTCAGTTTTCCATATTTTTTTCTACTCCAAAAGTCATTTTGTTTTGCGTTGGAGGCACATGGCACATCCGCACATTGACCGAATTACAAGTATACTGTTGGAAAAGTGTTGAAGAAGGGTCCCGCGGTCAACAAGGTGTATTTTCTGAGTTTGGGGCAATGCGAGAGGAATGTTTTCTTCACCTCCAAGGAGACCGGGCAGTTACAGTGGACCTCCCTGAGATTGGCGCACCGCTTGGCCAGTTCGATGAGCACCGCGTCGAGATTGCTCGAGGCGGCTGTGGAGAGCTCCAACACCTCCAGCGTCTGACTGTAATGTTGCGCGGCCAGAGTCAAATGATCCACCAGGCAGGAGAAGCCGTTGAAGCGCAGAGCGGCCATGGGGATGAAGGGGTTGAGGATCAGAGCCAGCCTCGTGGGGTGAACCTCGGTCGCAAATTCCAGCCCCACGCGAAAACACGGGTTCCGCTGCAGCATTGCCGGCCACACCTCATTGGGGATGTGGGGTAATATGCTGCTGCAATAAATGTCCAAGTACTTGAAGGGAGGCCTTTTTGGGTCCAGCATAGCCTTAAAGACGGTCACGGATAGGCTCATGTAAGTGACCCCCAAAGTCGAGAGATTGGGGCAAATGCCCAGAATGTCCACAATAGTCTCCGGCCTCACCATGATGAACCCCATGGCATGGTTGTTGATCAGGAAGGTGCGCAAATCCGGGCTGCTGACAGCGATCAGCCCCACCATGACGTTGTCCAGGGCGAAAGGCATTTGCTTCAAGTCGATCACCTGAAGCGTGCCCATGGACATTTGCTGGCAGAACTTGCGGATGCTCTGCAAGATGTCCAATCCCGAGTAGAAGAAGGGGGTGATGCATACGACACGCAAAGCCTGCAACTGGCACTTCATCTGAGCCAACACAACGAAGAGGTCGCAGGTGCTCTTCCGGTTCACCTCCTGGGACTGATCGACCAGGATCTTCAATGACTTGATGTGCTTCATATATGGGAGAGACCTCACCACCATGTCGTGGATCATCTCCAGTGGGTCCTCCTCAAAACTGAAAGAAGATTGGATCGTATAAACATAGAATCACAGGTTTGGAAGAGACCCCCCTCTCCCAAGGGTCCCGAGAGGAAAAATTGAAGAAGCCTTGCTCTGAGGCCATGTTTTTCAACCTTCCTAATACCATGACTCCAGAGGCAGCCCCAGGTAATTTTCAACAGTAAGCAAATAGTATTTTGGCACCCGTCCCCCCCCCCCCCAACCAATCATTGATATATATTTTCTGTTTGTCATGGGAGTTCTGTGTGCCATATTTGGTTCAATTCCACCATTGGTGGAGTTCAGAATGCTCTTTGATTGTAGGTGAACTATACATCCCAGTAACTACACTTGCCGCACTTGCTCCCTTGCCTGGCCCGCTTTGGGTCCGGAGGCGTGCCTGAAGACCCCGGCGTGTGCACCAAAAGTCACCTCTTCTCCTGACTTTCTCCTCAGCCATTGGGGCCAAGAGAGAGAGAGACAGAGGTGGAGATGCCCACCTTTCCTGAAGGTAGGCAGAAAAACAAAGGAGGGAGCGGAGGTGGGAGATACCTCCAGCCGGAGGGGCTCTCTCTCTCTCTCTCTCTCGGTCCCAATGGCTGAAGAGAAAGTCAGGAGAAGAGGCAACTTTTGGTGCGCATGCTGGGGTCTTCAGACACGCCTCCGGACCCGAAGTGGGCCAGGTGCGGCGGCTCCGCCCCTTGGCCCACCCGCGGATTGGGGAGAGGAGAGGTGGCGGGTGGAGGAAATAAAGCCCGACTGCTCATTGGAGGGAAGGAGACTAGAGACAAAACTGAAGTTCTTTGGCCACATCATGAGGAGACAGCAAAGCCTAGAGAAGACAATGATGCTGGGGAAAGTGGAAGGCAAAAGGAAGAGGGGCCGACCAAGGGCAAGATGGGTGGATGGCATCCTTGAAGTGACTGGACTGACCTTGAAGGAGCTGGGGGTGGTGATGGCCGACAGGGAGCTCTGGCGTGGGCTGGTCCATGAGGTCACGAAGAGTCGGAGATGACTGAACGAATGAACAACAACAAACTCTGTTTTGTGATGTTACCTGGGAACTGCTCTGAGTCCCCCTCGGGGAGATGGAGCGGTATATAAATAAAGATTTATTATTATTATTATTATTATTATTATTATTATTATTATTATTCCCATAAAAAACCCCAGGCCAAGGTGTAAAATGATCCGCATTTATTAAAAGCGAGCCTTTATTGTGAATATTGCCAATAATGCTTGAATGGCTACAGCTATAAAAGGAGTTGGAAAACATTAAAATCTTCTCCGGTATATAAAAAAACCCATTTTAAAACAGAATCTGCATCATCATAGTAGTTACCTGTGATCCCACCTCCATGTTGCACCAGTGGTTTCAAGCAAAGATGCGAATTGGGAAGCCCTCCACATGACGGTGGACTACAAGTTCCAGCAGTCCCACAGTGAAGTATGCTGGGAGTTGTAGTCCAACATAATCTGGAAAAGCCTCCCCGTTTCCTCTCTTGTTTTAGTGATCCCAATGAACACAGTGCTATGCGGTTTCCGAGTTGTGTGGCTGTGTTCTAGTAGCATTTCTCCCTGGCGTTTTGCTTGCAGCTGTAGCTGGAACTTGCAGAAGATCCTCTGAAGATGCCAGCCACAGGTGCAGGTGAACTGTCAGGAGAAAATGCTGCTAGAACACAGCCGTACAGTTCAGAAACCACGCAGCACTACAGTGATTCAAGCCTTCGATGATCCCAATGAACGTTGAAAGAAGTGTTGTCCCATTATTCCAAAGACACAATGTATTCTGGCAATTGTGGTACCAGTGGTTTAGAGTAAGGATAAGAATCATGACAGTGGATTGCAACTTCCAGCAGCCTCACAGGGAATCATTGCTGGGAGTTGTAGTCCAATGTTGTCTAGATGGGAGTTCCCATTCCCAGTCTTGTTTTAGTGATCCCAATGAATGTTTGAAGAAGTGTTTCAAAGATGCAGCTCGTTCTCATTTTTCCATTTCCTACTCCAAAGGTCATTTTCTTTTGCGTTGGAGGCACGTGGCACATCCGCACATTGACCAAATCACAGGTATACTGTTGGAAAAGTGTTGAAGAAGGGTCCCGCGGTCAACAAGGTGTATTTTCTGAGTTTGGGGCAATGCGAGAGGAATGTTTTCTTCACCTCCAAGGAGACCGGGCAGTTACAGTGGACCTCCCTGAGATTGGCGCACCGCTTGGCCAGTTCGATGAGCACCGCGTCGAGGTTGCTCGAGGCGGCCGTGGAGAGCTCCAACACCTCCAGCGTCTGGCTGTAATGTTGCGCGGCCAGGGTCAAATGATCCACCAGGCAGGAGAAGCCGTTGAAGCGCAGAGCGGCCATGGGGATGAAGGGGTTGAGGATCAGAGCCAGCTTCGTGGGGTGAACCTCGGTCGTGAATTCCAGCCCCACACGGAAACACGGGTTCCGCTGCAGCATCGCCGGCCACACCTCGTCGAGGATGCGGGGTAACATGCCGTCACAATAAATGTCCAAGTACTTGAAGGGAGGCCTTTTCGGGTTCAGCATAGCCTTAAAGACAGTCATGGACAGGCTGACGTAAGTCACCCCCAAAGTCGAGAGATTGGGGCAAATGCCCAGAACTTCCACAATGGTCTCCGGCCTCACCATGATGAATCCCAGGGCACGGTTATTGATCAGGAAGGTGCGCAAATCCGGGCTGTTGACAGCGATCAGCCCCACCATGAGGCTGTCCAGGGCGAAAGGCATTTGCTTCAAGTCTATCACCTGAAGCTTGCACATGCACATTTGCTGGCAGAACTTGCGGATGCTCTGCAAGATGTCCAATCCTGAGTAGAAGAAGGGGCTGATGCCGGTGCAGACGACACGCAAAGCCTGCAACTGGCACTTCATCTGAGCCAACACATCAAAAAAGTCACAGGTGCTCTTCCGGTTTATCTCCTGGGACTGATCAACCAGGATCTTCAATGACTTGATGTGCTTCAAATATGGGAGAACCCTCACCACCATGTCGTGGATCATCTCCAGCGGGTCCTCCTCAAAACTGAAAGAAGATTGGATTGTATAAACATAGAATCACAAGTTTGGAAGAGACACCCCCCCTCTCCCAAGGGTCCTGAGAGGAAAAATTGAAGAAGCCTTGCTCTAAGGCAGTGTTTTTCAACCTTCCTAATACCGTGACTTAATATATTTATTTATTTGCTTTATTTCTATACCGCATTTTTCAGCCCAAACAGGCGACTCAATGCGGTTTACATGGTACAGGTTACCACAACAATGTCAGTGCAATTAAAAATGCAACAAATACAACAACAAAATCAACAACATCAATCAACAACAATTAACAATCAAAACATAGCGCCTCAGTGAAATCAGATCCGTTCTCATAATCCTTGTGCCATTCCTATGTTCCATTTACCGTCTTCCTATGTTCGGTTGCACTGTTTAACCAAACGCTTGTTCATAAAGCCAAGTCTTGACCTTTCTCTGAAACGTCAGCAACGAAGGTGCCTGTCTGATGTCTACCGGAAGGCATTCCATAGCCGAGGGGCCACCACTGAGAAGGCCCTGTCTCTCGTCCCCGCCAGACGCGTCTGTGACGCAGGCGGGACCGAGAGCAGGGCCTCCCCAGACGATCTTAATGTTCTAGTCAGTTCATAGGTGGAGATGCGTTCGGAGAGCTAAGCGGGGCCAGAACCGTTTAGGGCTTTATAGGCTAAAGCCAGCACCTTGAATTGTGCCCGGTAGCGGATTGGCAGCCAGTGGAGCTGGCTCAACAGAGCAGTAGTATGCTCCCTGAGTGCCGCTCCCGTTAGCAACCTGGCTGCCGAGCGCTGGACCATCTGAAGCTTCCGGGCAGTCTTCAAGGGCAACCCCACGTAGAGCGCGTTGCAGTAATCAATACGGGATGTAACCAAAGCGTGAATATAGTTCCTCAAGTTGTGGTGACCGTTGTTACAGTAAGTCATAGCAGGATAAAGTGCATGTTGTGACGATGTGTAACTTTTGTTCTTGTGGTTGTGTGTTGTTTAAACAGTGGTTGATAAATGGTAAGTATGTAGGATTATATTTTGTTAGAGATGGTGGCTGGTTTGGCTTGAGCTGAGTTGCCATAGCAATGGGAGTGAAGCCAACTGTCACTTCATGGGGCAGCTGTTTGAAATAGGCAGTCTGTAAGCTGGTGAGCTACAGGGAAGACTGATTTCTCTAGTGGGGGAATCAGGGAAGAGTCTGTGACCAAAGAGTTACAGGAGAGGTAGTTGATCCTGTGGTGTGTGGAAAACCAGCAGGAATCTATAGTTAGAGAACTATAGGAAAGACTGATTCTTTAATATTAAGAATCAGGGTTTGGCTGTGAGCCAATATAGTTAGATAAGTCAGGTGACTTATTTATGTTAAATGAACCATCATAAAGCAAGGGTAGCGTGTGCCTGTACTCATCTGTAAAAGAAAGAACCATCTTTTTAAAGAAACTGTTTGAAACCTGTTTAGTGGAAGGAAGAGCCCTTCCCAGAGTTACTCAAGAACCATTATAGATGTAACCTATCAAGATTTGTGCCTCTAGAGCAGTGGTTCTCAACATTCCTAATGCCGTGACCCCTTAATACAGTTCCTCATGTTGTAGTGATCCACAGCCATTAAATTATTTTCATTGCTATTTCATAATTGTAATTTTTCTACTGTTATGAATCGTTATGTAAATATCTGATATGCAAGATGTATTCTCATTCACTTGACCAAATTTGACACAGATACCCAATATGCCCAAATTTGAATACTGGTGGGGTTGGGATGAGAGGACTGATTTTGTCATTTGGGAGTTGTAGTTGCTGGGAGTTCACCTACATTCAAAGAGCATTCTGAACTACACCAACAATGGACTTGAACCAAACTTGGCACACAGAACTCCCATGACCAACAGAAAATACTGGAAGGGTTTGGTGGGCGTTGACCTTGGGTTTTAGAGTTGTAGTTCACCTACATCCAGAGAGCACCGTGGACTCAAACAATGATGGATCTGGATCAAACTTGGCACAAATATTCAATATGCCCAAATGTGAACACTGGTGAAGTTCAGGGAAAATAGACCTTGACATTTGTGAGTTGTAGTTGCTGGGATTTATAGTACACCTACTACCAAAGAACATTCTGAAGCCCACCAACGATGGAATTAGGCCAAACTTCCCACACAGAACTCCTATGACCAACATAAAATACTGTCTGTGATGGTCTTTGGTGACCTCTCTGACACCCCCTCACGACCCCTTCAGGGGTCCCGACCCCCAGGTTGAGAACCACTGCTCTAGAGAAGTAATATTGAATCTGTTATACTGTTAAATACATTTGTTACTGCTTTCCTCAAGCCTTGCCTGATACAGTTTCTCCTAAGTCAAACAGCCTACAAAAGAGGAAAGGTCAAATCAAGAAATAATTAGAGCTACGGTATCAAATAAATAAATCCTTCTATAATTAATAGTCCCTTTATAAACCAACTCTTAAGCTGATATTGATCATTGCCCGGCTTTCCTCACAAATTTGGTGGCAGTAGTTATACGCTCCTTTACACATGTGTTAAAGAAAAACCTTATGATGTTAATTATCTGCAGCTGGTAATGTAGGTCAGCCAGAATGTTTGGTAGGGTATAACTGTATGGATTTTAGAATACAGTTTAGACGAGAAGCAATATGCTGCTCTGAAGGAGATGCAATACATTATAATGCTCTAACCGCGATGCTCTTTGCTATGGTGGAGTAGCTATTTACTCAAGCTATTTACTCATTCAAAACTGAAAGAAGATTGGATCGTATAAACATAGAATCACAGGTTTGGAAGAGACCCCCCTCTACCAAGGATCCTGAGAGGAAAAATTGAAGAAGCCTTCCTCTAAGGCAGTGTTTCTCAACCTTCCTAATGCTGTGACTCCTTAATATAGTTCCTCAAGTTGTGGTGACCCTTGTTACAATAAGTCGTAGCAGGATAAAGTGCATGTGTTAAAGAAAAACCTTATGATGTTAATTATGTGCAGCTGGTAATGTAGGTCAGCCAGAATGTTTGGTAGGGTATAACTGTATGGATTTTAGAATACAGTTTAGAGGAGAAGCAATATGCTGCTCTGAAGGAGATGCAATATGCTATAATACCCTAACGGCGATGCTCTTTGCTATGGTGGAATAGCTATTTACTAAGCTATTTACTCAGCGGGTTCCCCTCAAAACTGAAAGAAGATTGGATCGTATAAACATAGAATCACAAGTTTGGAAGAGACCCCCCTCTCTCAGGGGTCCTGAGTGGAAAAACTGAAGAAGCCTTGCTCTAAGGCGGTGTTTCCCAACCTTCCTAATGCCACGACCCCTTAATACAGTTCCTCAAGTTATGGTGACACTTGTTACAGTAAGTTGTAGTAGGATCAAATGTATGTGTTAAAGAAAAATCTTATGATGTTACCAGTAATTATTATGTGCAGCTGGTAATGTAGGTCAGCAAGCATGTTTGGTGGGCTAGAACTGTATGGATTTTAGAATACAGTAAAAAATAGATATCAATACAATTACATTAATTGAGGCATCAGTAGGTTCAATGTTTTTGAATCTATATATATATAAATGCTCTGTGCATAATGAGTTCTTTAAAAACAAAAGAACCAATGAATGAAATCACACCAAATTTGGCAACAAAATGTCTCACAACACAAGGAGTGACCATCACTCAAAAAATTATGATTTTGTCATTTGGGAGTTGTAGTTCCTAAGATTTATAGTTCAACTACAATCAAATAGCATTCTGAACTCCATCAATGATGGAATTGAACCAAACGTGGCACACAGAACTCCCATGACCAACAGAAAATACTAGAAGGGTTTGGTGGGCATTGATCTTGAGTCTGGGAATTGTAGTTCACCTACATTTATTTATTTATTTATTTATTTACTGTACTTGTATACCGCTGTTTCTCAGCCTAGCTGGCGACTCAACGCGATTTACAACAAAATACCAAATACAATAGTCAACAGTATACAATTTAAAACCATAAAAACATAATGCACAATATTGGTACATCAATAACAATCCAATGCATCTCCTGACTAAAATCGTGATCCAGTTTCGTCGTCCATATTACCATCTAGAGAGCACTGTGGACTCAAACTTGGCACAAGCACTCAATACGCCCAAATATGAACACAGATGGAGTTTGGGGGAAATAGACCTTGACAATTGGGGGTTGTAGTCACTGGGATTCACAGTTCACCTAAAATCAAAGGGAATACTGAACCCCACGAACGACAGAATTGGGGGCAAACTTCCCACACAGAACCCCCACGACCAACAGGGCCTTCTAGCCCTTAGATGAAGGGCTAGAAGGCATGATCATCAAGTTTGCAGACGACACCAAATTGGGAGGGATAGCCAATAGTCCAGAGGACAGGAGCAGAATTCAAAACGATCTTGACAGATTAGAGAGATGAATGGCCAAAACTAACAAAATGAAGTTCAACAGTGACAAATGCAAGATACTCCACTTTGGCAGAAAAAATGAAATGCAAAGATACAGAATGGGGGACAATGCCTGACTCGAGAGCAGTACGTGTGAAAAAGATCTTGGAGTCCTCGTGGACAACAAGTTAAACATGAGCCAACAATGTGATGTGGCGGCAAAAAAAGCCAATGGGATTTTGGCCTGCATCAAGAGGAGCATAGTGTCTAGATCTAGGGAAGTCATGCTCCCCATGCTCTATTCTGCTTTGGTTAGACCACACCTGGAATATTGTGTCCAGTTCTGGGCACCACAATTCAAGAGAGTTATTGACAAGCTGGAATGTGTCCAGAGGAGGGCGACTCAAATGATCAAGGGTCTGGAGAACAAGCCCTATGAGGAGCGGCTTGGGGAACTGGGCATGTTTAGCCTGAAGAAGAGAAGGCTGAGAGGAGATATGATAGCCATGTATAAATATGTGAGAGGAAGCCACAGGGAGGAGGGAGCAAGCTTGTTTTCTGCTTCCTTGGAGACTAGGACGTGGAACAATGGCTTCAAACTACAAGAGAGGAGATTCCATCTGAACATGAGGAAGAACTTCCTGACTGTGAGAGCCGTTCAGCAGTGGAACTCTCTGCCCCGGAGTGTGGTGGAGGCTCCTTCTTTGGAAGCTTTTAAGCAGAGGCTGGATGGCCATTTGTCAGGGGTGATTTGAATGCAATATTCCTGCTTCTTGGCAGGGGGTTGGACTGGATGGCCCATGAGGTCTCTTCCAACTCTTTGATTCTATGATTCTATGAACAGAAAATATTTAAGGCCATCCAATCCAACTCCCTTCACCAGGGCAAGTCAACGTAATCAAAGTCCTCCTGACAAAGAGCCATCCAGCCATAGATATAAGGTTATGTTTTTCTGGGTAATTTCAGTACAGATAGGATCTTCTTACCTGATTTCGGTGAAACGCCAGACGGAAGAGTTGGAAACAGCGTTGGCCCAATCCTGGCATACATAGGAGCTGCAGAACCTCTCTCTCACAGGCAGGAAGGAGAAAATGTAGGAGACGATCTCTGTTGGGAGAAAACTCCAAGGGCTTTCCATGGCCATCTCCTGCTGCTACTGGTTGCCACCTGCAAGCTGTCAACAATCCTCCCTGGATGGAAAGAAAAGTTTTTTAGCCCAGTGTGGACAATACACAGCCATGCAAGAAGCATGAAGATCCCAAAAGTCAAATATCCTCCAAGATAGGCATGAGAAAACTTTGGCTGTCTGTGTTGGGGTTCAGCCTCCGTGCGAACCAGAACCTGAACCTGATTCTCTAATTCAGTGTTTCTCAACCTTCCTAATGCCGCGACCCCTTAATACAGTTCTTCATGTTGTGGTGACCCCCAACCATAGCATTATTTTTGTTGTCACTTCATAACTGTAAACTTGCTACTCTTATGAATCATAATGCAAGTAAATATCTGATACGCAGGAGGCATTTTCATTCACTGGACCAAATTTGGCACAAAAACCCGATATTTGAATACTGGTGGGGTTGGGGGTATGTGATTTTGTCATTTGAGAGTTGTTTTGAGGCATCCCAGGCCCCTGCCTTCAAGCTGGTCTAACCAGCAGCAGGGAGTTCCGCAGTTCCTGGATGCAAAGATTGGGAAAAAATGGATGAAATGTGCCCCAACAGCAAGCTCAACCGGGGACTCTGCACCGCCGTAGGCTCTCTCCTTTCACTTCCCTACCAAACCCCAACTTTGTAACCAATCCCCAAATAAAGATTAATGAAATTGCAACTTTAAACTCTCTAGCTTGATACTTTGTGTCTCTTCTTGCCTGAAGCTATCCTAATGGATGAAACTAACCTTTTCCGGTCCGCGGGAGACTGCAGGCCTGCCCGGAATGCCTACCTGGCATTCTGGGGAGGCCGAATCTGTGTTCCCCCAAACCGCGGATACTGAAACCCCCCTTTGGGGCCCCAGTATCCGCGAGATGGCGGATTGCCTCCATTTTGGTGGCATATTTTTCCTAGCTTAATTCTAACACTATCTGCTATCTCACTTTTTGCATTTCGGGCTTCTATGCCTGGGGAATAATCATTTAAGTTTTAAGAATATATTTAGGGCTTTGTAGGTGATAACCTGCACCTTGAATTGGAACCGGAATTGAGAGTTGTAGTTTCTGGGATTTATAGTTAATCTACAATCAAAGAACATTCTGAATTCCACCAACAATGGAATTGAACCAAACTTGGCACACAGACCTCCCACAGAAGTCCAACAGAAAATACTGGAAGGGTCCGGAGGGCCTTGACCTTGAGTTTTGAAGTTCTAGTTCACCTACATCCAGAGAGCACTGTGGACTCCAACAAAGATGGATCTGGACCAAACTTGGCATGAATATGCCCAAATATGAACATTTGGGGGCTTGGGGGGGGGGTTGGGAAAATAAACTTGTAGTTGCTGGGATTTATAGTTCACCAATGATGGAATTGACCCAAACTTGGCAGACAGTTCTCCCATGACAGATCTGGAGCAAACTTGGCACGAATACTCAACATGCTCAAGTGTGAACACTGGTGGAGTCTGAGGAAAATAGAGCTCGACCTTTCTGAGTTGTATTTGCTGGGATTTATAGTTCACCTACAATCAAAGAGCCTACTGAACCCCACCAACGATAGAATTGGACCAAACTTTCCACACAGAACCTCCATGACCAACAGAAAATACTATGTTTTCTGATGGTCTTTGGCAACCCCTCTGACATCCCCTTGCGATCCCCCCAGGGGTCCCGACCTCCAGGTTGAGAAACACTGCTCTAATTGTATTTCCTGATGCAACTGAACAGGCCTCTGAACATGTATCTATCCCTGATGGTTTTGAAACTGTTGATTATGAGGCCAGTGGCGGGGAAAGTGAAACTAAACTTCCTGATGAGAATGTTTTAGAATCAAGCAGTGGTAGCTCTCCAGAGAGACTCACACCTGGGTTTGTTAATGAGGACGGAAGAGAACAGATTTGGAAAAACAGGAGTGAATCGCAGTTTCTACGAAGGTCAAATAGATAACGGGAGAAGGGAGGCTCTGGCTTCAAAGTCTGGAGGCGTTTCAAGAAATGGTGGTCCACGCTCTGGTTACATCCCGTTTAGACTACTGCAACGCTCTCTACGTGGGGTTGCCCTTGAAGACTGCTCGGAAGCTCCAAATGGTCCAGCGCTTGGCAGCCAGGTTACTAACAGGAGCGGCACTCAGGGAGCACACCACTCCTCTGTTGCGCCAGCTCCACTGGCTGCCAGTTTGCTACCGGGCACAATTCAAAGTGCTGGCGTTAGCCTATAAAGCCCTAAGCGGTTCGGCCCTACTTACCTCTCCAAACGCATCTCCACCTATGAACCGACCAGGACATTAAGATCGTCCGGGGAGGCCATGCTCTCGGTCCCGCCTGCATCGCAGGTGCGCCTGGCGGGGATGAGAGACAGGGCCTTCTCGGTGGTGGCCCCTCGGCTGTGGAATGCCCTACCTGCAGACATCAGACAGGCCCCTTCGCTGTTGGCGTTCCGGAGGAAGGTGAAGACCTGGCTCTTTGAACAAGCGTTTGGCTAATCAGTGCAATGGAATATAGGAACACGGTGCAATCGAACATAGGAATATGGAACAAGGATTACGAGAAGGATTCTGATTTATTGTTGAGGCGCTATGATTACGATAATGATTGTTTTTTGATATGGATTGTTATGTAGAATGAATAATGTGTTTTAATTTGCTTTGATACTGTCTTGTAATAATCTGTATTATGTAAACCGCTTTGAGTTGCCTGAGGGCTGAGAAAAGCGGTATAGAAATAAAGTAAATAATAAATAAATAAATAAATAGCTTATTAAAAAAATCAATTAAAAATTCCTATGCCCATTGCACATAACTTATTTTGCTGAGTGGAAGGGCCCTTCGAGGGGGTTCTTTCTCGCCCTCTTGAGGCAGTAATTCCAGAGAATCGGAAATCTTCCTGTTTCTAGTCTGAACAAAATCTGGCTACCAGTATTTAAAAAACTCCAAAATTATAACTGTAAATAAAGAACAACACTCAAACACAGGGGAACTCCAGACAAGAAAAAATCAGGGCCAGCTAATCACCTCTCAACAAAGGATTCTCCCTAAAAACTGTCAGGCTATGAAATGGCAATCAAGGTGGCCAATTGAAACATTCATACCTACCTACCTCCAACAGACAAGAGTTCTTTCTCCCACCCAATTTTCCTAGTTAAAGGTTTTCCTCTGACAGGAAGTCCAGTCGTGTCTGACTCTGGGGTGTGGTGCTCATCTGCATTTCTATGGCGAAGAGCTGGCGTTGTCCGTAGACACCTTCAAGATCATGTGGCCGGCATGATTGCATGGAGCGCAGGGGCAGCCTCCCTTGGCTGGCTCCCACTGTCCATCGGGCCTGACGGATAGCGTTATCCTGCCAAGGGAGGAGCAGCCCCGTGCAGCTTACTTGCGAGTAAAGCCCCCAGAGTCAGACACGACTGGACTTAATGTCAGGAGAAAATCTTTACCTTACCTACTCATAGGGAGGAGGAGGGAGCAATCATGTTTTCTGCTTCCCTGGAGACTAGGACGCAATGGAACAATGGCTTCAAACTACAAGAGAGGAGATTCCATCTGAACATTAGGAAGAACTTCCTGACTGTGAGAGCCGTTCAGCAGTGGAACTCTCTGCCCCGGAGTGTGGTGGAGGCTCCTTCTTTGGAAGCTTTTAAACAGAGGCTGGATGGCCATCTGTCAGGGGTGCTTTGAATGCAATATTCCTGCTTCTTGGCAGAATGGGGTTGGACTGGATGGCCCATGAGGTCTCTTCCAACTCTTTGATGCTATGATTCTACTAGCAGTCCCCTGCCACATGTTGCAGTGGCCCAGTCTGGTGATCTGGAAAATAAAGTAATCAGGAAGTGTTGGTTTCTACTATATGTAATTCCTTTCTGCTTGTGAGTAAACAGTATTTCTTGTTGTTTTTTTGTCAGTGTTGATGTGGAGAGTGTCTGGTTTGCCTACTCTGGAACACGCAACATATCATTGTCCTTCTTTCAAATCTATGATACTATATCTGTGTGTGTGAGAGAGAATCATATCTATCTATCTATATCTATGGCTGGATGGCTCTCTGTCAGGAGGGCTCTGATTACATTTTCTTGCCCTGGTGAAGAGAGTTGGACTGGATGGCCTTAAGTATTTTCTGTTGGTCATGGGGGTTCTGTGTAGGAAATTTGCCCCAATTCTGTCGTTGGTGGGATTCAAAATGCTCATTGATTGTAGGTGAACTATAAATCCCAGCAACTACAACTCCCAAATGTCAAGGTCTACTTCCCCCAAACTCCATCTGTGTTCATATTTGGGCATATGGATAAATATGAATAAATCAATAGGTACCGCTCTGGTGGGAAGGTAATGGTGCTCCATGCAGTCATGCTGGCCACATGACCTTGGAGGTGTCTATGGACAACGCCGGCTCTTCGGCTTAGAAATGGAGATGAGCACCAACCCCAAGAGTAGGATACAACTGGATTTAATGTCAGGGGAAAACCTTTACCTATGCTTTATATTTTATTTTAATCGGGGGTTTTTTTAACAGATTGTTTTGGTTTGAAATTCTGAGGACATTTTGTCCCATGTATAAGTTATTATTTTATCTAAAAACTAAAACATATATTAACACATAGTTTACTCTATTTTATCTCAAAATTAAAATAATAATTTTATTCTATTTTATATGACCTCAAAACTAAGTATTTTATGATTATTACTCTATTTTATCTCAAACTTAACTATTGTATCATATTTATC
Source organism: Anolis sagrei (assembly GCF_037176765.1). NCBI lineage: Eukaryota > Metazoa > Chordata > Lepidosauria > Squamata > Anolidae > Anolis > Anolis sagrei. Next base: position 7,775,264 of record NC_090028.1, on the reverse strand, counting down.
TCAACATTAAAATAATAATTTTATTCTATCTTATTTGATCTCAAAACTAAAACTATTTTATGAAATATTTTACTCTATTTTATCTCAAGCTTAACTATTGTATCATATTTATCTCAACGTTGAAATAAGAATACTTTAACAACTGTTCTACCTCAAAATTAAAAAAATATTAATATTTTACCGTTTCATCTCAAAATAAAAATAATAATTCAATGAATTTTTGCTCTATTTTATCTCAAAAATAATATGTTTTGACAAATATTTTGTTAAAATTTGTTTCAACAAATACTTTATCTCAAAATTAAATAATTTTATTGTATTTTGTCTAAAAATTAATATTTTAACAATTATTTTACTTTATTTTATCTCAAAATTAAAATAATTATTCTATTTTATCTCAAAGCTTAAATAATTATAACAAATTTTGACTCTATCACAAAATTAAAGTACTTTCTTTCCGTTTAATCTAAAAACTAAAATAACATTTTAACGAATATTTTGCTCTATTTTATCCAAAAATTAAAATAAGAATATTTTAATGAATAGTTTTTTATTTCAAAATTAAAATCGTATTTTAACAAAAGTTTTACTCTGTTTTATCTCAAAATTAAAACAATAATGTTATTCTATTAGATCTCAAAACTAAAATAAGGTTTTACTATTTTATCCAAAAATTACATTTTATTTCAAAATTAAATATTTTAACAAATATTTTACTCTAATGTATTTTCTCAAAATAACTTACTCTATTTTATCCCAAAATTAAAGTAATATTTTATTGTATTTGATTTTATCTCCAAACCGAAACTATTTTAACAAATTTCTGACTCTATTTTATCTCAAAATTCAAATATTTTCATTTTATTTAATCTAAAAACTAAAATAATATTTATTTTAACCAAAAATTAAAATAAGAATATTTTAATGAATAGCTTAATCTATTTTATTTCCAAATTAAAATCATATTTTAACAAATATTTCAAAATTAAAATCATATTTCAATTAAAATACTTTCATTTTATTTAATCTAAAAACTAAAATAATATTTACTTTATTCAAAAATTAATACCAATGCAAAACTAATAAAAATTTATTATTAAAAAAACTGGAAAAAAACTGCAAAAATTAAAATGAGAATATTTTAATGAATAGCTTAATCTTTTAATATTATTTTAATATTTCAAAATTAAAATAATATTTTAATCAATATTTTACTCTATTTTATCCCAAAATTTTGCATAATATATAACAATTTTATTGCAATACTAAAAGAAAGAATATTTTAACAACTATTTCATTCTATTTTATTATTGCAACATTAACATAATATTTAACAACTGTTTTAATGCAAAAATAAAATAGTAATATTTTAACACAAAACCAACAAAACTGCAAAAAGAATACATTCTCAACCTTTATCATTCCCACCCATAAAAAATAGTCAAATTTTAAATTAATTTTCCAAATTAATTAATTTCCTGCAAAGGTCTTGCTTGAGCACAAACCAGCCTTTTTCTCACCTTTTGCTTTGCAAAGAGCTCCCAATGCGCATGCGCGCCGCCTCGAGGGCACGCGCTCTTTTAAAGCCCCTGGAAAGCAGCACGTGGCGCTCCAACTGCGCCTGCGCGCCGCCGCCGCCTCGCGCCTAAAAGAAGCCTCTCTCTGCAACTGAACTGCGCAGGCGCGGGACTGCACATTTAACCCTTTCCCTCCTGGAGAAAAAGAAAAATCCTTTTCAAATGGGAAAAAGCAATATCTGTTTTTTAGCAAGTGCAAAGAAAATTTGCCCTGACTTGGGGTTGCATCCACACTACCGATTTAAGCATCTTGGCCCCATTTCATCTTGCTATGGTGCAGTGCTATGGGAGTTGTAGTTTTCCAAGGTCTTTAGCTTTCTCTGCTTGACAGCTCCCAGGATCTCAGCTAAAGTGGTGCCAAACTGCATTAATTCTACATTAATGCTCTGCTAATAATATAATATATTGCATATACATATATTTATAATATTATAATGTAATGCAATATACAACCAATAATAATAATATTATAATTATATATTTTTATTTTTATATTACATGTAATATTACTAATAATATTACTAATATTACTAATAATTATTATTATTTATAAAAATCATATAATTATTATGCACAAGATAAGTTATTATAATTATTATGCACAAGATAAATTATTATTATAATTATTATTATTATTTTAATAATAATTAAATTTTAATTATTTTAATTATTTTAATAATAATTTAATTTTTATTAAGGTTTTTGAAATAATACAGCGAAAGAGGGTGAATATTTGTAAGAAGATAGAAGCAGATTGAAAATATAGGTAAAAATAAAAATAGATAGGTATGTGTAGATGTAAGACGGGAAAAGAAAAATTAAAAAAAATTATTATAATTATTATGCACAAAATTGGTACACAGCAAATAAGATCACTCGGCTGGCTTTTGTATTTAATCACACGTCAGACCCTTCCCAAGTGTCTAGGATTATGTGATATAACGGCGAATAATGTGTGTAGATCCAAGTAGGTAATTTTGTCAGCACCAATTGTTGTTAAGTGCATGCCATGGTCTTCAGGCACTGCACCCAGTGTGCCAATCACCACAGGGACCACCTTGACTGGCTTTGTAGTTCAATCTTTAAATCCTCATATTCATTATTATTAATAATAATATTAATAAATACACAACAAAATTTGCAAACAACATCACTCCGCTGGATTTTGTATCTGATCACACGTCAGCCATTTCTCAAGTCATGGAATCATAGAATCAAAGAGTTGGAAGAGACCTCATGGGCCATCCACTCCAACCCCATTTTGCCAAGAAGCAGGAATACTGCATTCAAATCAACCCTGACAGATGGCCATCCAGCCTCTGTTAAAAAGCTTCCAAAGGAGCCTCCACCACACTCCGGGGCAGAGAGTTCCACTGCTGAACGGCTCTCACAGTCAGGAAGTTCTTCCTCGTGTTCAGATTGAAGTGTCTAGGACTGTGTGATGTATCAGCAAATAATGCATGCAGATCCAAGTAGGGTGGCCTTTTGCAGCTGACAGATTATAATTTTGTCAGTGTTGATTGTTTTTAAGTGCAGGCCAAGGTTTTTAGGCACTGCACCCAGTGTGCCAATAATAATATAATTTTACATAGGCATTTTATCTCAATTTGCTTCTGACACAATAATAATAATAATAATTATTATTATTATTATTATTATTATTATTATTATTTATACCTCACTTTATCTCCCCAAGGGGGACTCATACCATTATTTTAGTAAATTTTCGATGCAAAACAATATACTTTTACATAGGCATTTTATCTCAATTCGCTTCTGACACAAGAAATACCCATTTTTTATTATTATTACTATTATTATTATTATTATTATTATTATATTTATACCCAGCTTTATCCTCCCAAAGGGGACTCATAACATTAATTTAGCAAACAATATAATTTTATATAGGCATTTTGTCTCATATTGGCTTCTGACACAATAAATAAATACCTATTATTATTATTATTATTATTATTACTATATTTATACCCAGCTTTATCTCCCCAAAGGGGACTCGTACCATTAATTTAGCAAACTTTCGATGCAAAATAATATAATTTAATATAGGCATTTTATCTCAATTTGCTTCTGATACAATGAATAAATAAACACCTATTATTATTATTATTATTATTATTATGTTTATTATGTTTATTATATTTATTTATACCCCACTTTAACTCCCCAAGGGGGACTCATACCATTAATTTAGCAAACTTTTGATTCAAAATAATATAATTTTACATAGGCATTTTATCTCAATTCCCTTCTGACACAATAAATTAATACCCATTATTATTATTATTTAGACCCCACTTTATCTCCCACAAAAGGGACTCAGACCATTAATTTTGCATACTTTCAATACAAAATAATATAATTTTACATAGGCATTTTATCTCAATTTGCTTCTGACACAATAAATAAATAAATACCCATTATTATTATTGTTATTATTATTATTATTATATTTATACCCAGCTTTATCTCCCCAAAGGGGACTCATACCATTAATTTAGCAAACAATATAAGTTTATATTGGTATTTTATCTCAATTTGCTTCTGACACAATAAATAAATACATATCTACTACTACTACTACTACTACTATTATTATTATTATTATTATTATATTTACACCCCACTTTATCTCCCCAAATGGGACTCATACAATTAATTTAGCAAACTTTCAATACAAAATAATATAATTTTACATAGGCATTTTATCTCAATTTGCTTCTGACACAATAAATAAATACAATACCCATTATTATTATTATTATTATTATTATTATTACTATTATTATATTTACACCCAGCTTTATCTCCCACAAAAGGGACTCATACCATTAATTTAGCAAACTTTCAATGCAAAATAATATAATTTTACATAGGCATTTTATCCCAATTCGCTTCTGACACAATAAATAAATACCCATTATTAATATTATTATTATTATATTTATACCCCACTTTATCTCCCCAAAGGAGACTCATACCATTAATTTAGCAAACAATATAATTTTATATTGGTATTTTATCTCAATTTGCTTCTGACACAATAAATAAATACATATCTATTATTATTATTATTATTATTATTATTATTATTATATTTACACCCCACTTTATCTTCCCAAAGTGGACTCGTACCATTAATTTAGCAAACTTTTGATGCAAAATAACATAATTTTATATAGGAATTTTATCTCAATTTGCTTCTGACACAATAAATAAATAAATATCTATTATTATTATTATTATTATTATTATTATTATTATTATTATTATATTTATACCCAGCTTTATCTCCCCAAAGGGGACTTATACCATTAATTTAGCAAACAATATAATTTTAGTTCTTGTGGGTTTTTTCGGGCTATATGGCCATGTTCTAGAGGCATTTCTCCTGACGTTTCGCCTGCATCTATGGCAAGCATCCTCAGAGGTTGTGAGGTCTGTTGGAAGTAGGAAAAATGGGTTTATATATCTGTGGAATGAGCAGGGCGAGACAAAGGGCTTTTGTAAGTTGGGCTATATGAATTCTAATATGAATTTATATGAATTCTAATCAGTTTCTAGGTGCCCTTACTGCCTATTACAGGGAAAACCAACTGATCCCTAATCCATCTAAAACACAGACATGTGCTTTTCACCTTAAGAGCAGACAAGCATCCCGAGCTCCGAGGATTATTACCTGGGAAGGAATCCCACTGGAGCATTGCAGCGCACCCAAATACCTGGGAGTCACTCTGGACCGTGCTCTTACCTACAAGAAGCACTGCCTGAACATCAAGCAAAAAGTGATGCTAGAAACAATATCATACGAAAGCTGACTGGCACAACCTGGGGATCACAACCAGACACAGTGAAGACATCTGCCCTTGCGCTGTGCTACTCTGCGCTGAGTATGCATGCCCAGTGTGGAACACATCTCACCACACTAAAACAGTGGATGTGGCTCTTAATGAGACATGCTGCATTATCACGGGGTGTCTGCGCCCTACACCACTGGAGAAATTACACTGCTACTTCCCTGACATCCACCGGGAAGTAGCAGCCAATAGTGAAAGGACCAAGGCAGAGACTTCTCCAGCTCATCCCCTGTTTGGGTATCAGCCAGCACGTCAACGACTTAAATCTAGAAATAGTTTTCTAAGATCTACAGAGACACTCGCTGGAACACCACAGCAAGCGAGAGTCCTAAAGTGGCAGGCTCAAACCCATCACCTCAACCAATGGCTGATACCAAATGAGAGCACACAGAGGACTGGGCGACTTGGAAGGTGCTGAACAGATTGCGCTCTGGCACCATTATTATTATTATTATTATTATTATTATTATTATGGTATATTTATTTATACCCCACTTTATCTCCCCAAAGGGGGGACTCATACCATTAATTTAGCAAACTTTCAATGCAAAATAATAGAACTTTACATAGGCATTTTACCTCCATAGGAATAACTTCAGACGAAAATTAGAAATGTGTTTATTCAGGGTTACAACTGATTAAAAGGAATTGTAATAAATTGTATTCAGTGCAAAAATAAAAGGAAGAAGTAACCTTGGGACATCCACTTGTGTTGGACTACAGGCATGGGCAAACTTGGGCCCTCCAGGTGTTTTGGACTCCAACTCCCACAATTCCTAACAGCTGGTAGGCTGTTAGGAATTGTGGGAGTTGGAGTCCAAAACACCTGGAGGGCCCAAGTTTGCCCATGCCTGGTTTAAGCCCAAGAAGCCCATGCGCATAGGCGTTATCGGACTGCCGTTGCTCTCCAAGGACCGCGTTCTTTGGTGATCTTCAGCGTGTAACTCTTCAGTTGAGCGCCGTGCGCAAGGAAGGCGTCCACCACGGCTTGGCCGACCACGCAGTAACAGTGGATCTCCTTCAAGCGAAGGCACTTTTTGGCCAAATCGATCAGCGCGGCGTCGAGATCCTCGGAAGGAGTGGTTCGGAGGACGAAGATCTCCAACGTCCGGTTGTAGTTGCCGGTGACGAAGCGGACCTGGTTCACCATGTAGTTGTAGGTGTTGAGTTGCAACGTGGTGACGGGGATGTTGGGTTTCAGTATCCGCGGGATCTTCCATGCAGGGACCGTGTGGTCGAACTCCAGTTCCACGCGGAGAGCCGGGTGCCGCTCGCTCACCGCCGCCCACAGCTCTTCCGGGATGACCGGGATGTATTTGTCCAGTCGTTCGCAGAAGACGTCCAAGCGCCGAAGGGGAGCTCGGTTTGGCGCGGCCAGTTCTTGGAAAACGTCCTCCGAGAGGCTGGCGTAATAGACGCCCAACGTGGAGAGCCGGGGGCAAAACCGCAAGACTTCGAGCATCGTCTCCGGCTTGACGTTGCACACCAAAGTCCGGTTGTTGAGGAACAAAGTGTGCAAATTGGGGCTACCCGAAGCCACGAGGCGTACCGTGGCGTCGTCCAAGGTGAAGGGCATTTTGCGGAAGTCGAGGCAACGGAGGTCGATCTTGGTGTCGCTCCGGCAGACGTTCCTGATGCTCTGCAATATGTCTTGGCCGGAATAGAAATATGGGTTCTCCCCGCGGCACTCGATGCACAACGCCCGTAGTTTGTGGTTCTGCTGGGCCAACAGGTCCAAAATGCGGGTGACGTTCTTCCGGACGCTCTCCTTGGACTGATTGAACACGATCTTTAAGTGCTTGATGTGGGGCAGGAACTGGTGCAGACTCTTCAAGGTGTCTTCCTCCTCCTCCTCTCCGTCGCAACTGGAAGGGGAATTTGGGAATTCAATTCATTTATTATTATTATTATTATTATTATTATTATCCCAATTTTTCTCTCCATTTGGAGACTCAAAGCATATTCCATTGATGCAAAAAATATAATTTTAATTCCCATTTATTATTACTATTATTAATTAATTAATATCCCACTTTTTCTCTCCATTCGGAGACTCAAAGCATATTCCATTGATGCAAAATAATATAATTTTAATTCCCATTTATTATTATTATTATTAATAATTAATATCCCACTTTTTCTCTCCATTCGGAGACTCAAAGCATATTCCATTGATGCAAAATAATATAATTTTAATTCCCATTTATTATTATTATTATTATTAATTAATATCCCACTTTTTCTCTCCATTCAGAGACTCAAAGCGTATTCCATTGATGCAAAATAATATAATTTTAATTCCCATTTATTATTATTATTATTAATTAATTAATTAATATCCCACTTTTTCTCTCCATTCGGAGACTCAAAGCGTATTCCATTGATGCAAAATAATATAATTTTAATTCCCATTATTATTATTATTATTGTTATTATTATTATTTATTTATACCCCACTTTATCTCCCCAAAGGGGACTAATACCATTAATTTAGCAAACAATATAATTTTATATTGGCATTTTATCTCAATTCGCTTCTGACACAATAAATAAATAAATATGCATTATTATTATTATTATTATTATTATATTTATACCCAGCTTTATCTCCCCAAAGGGGACTCATACCATTAATTTAGCAAACAATGTAATTTTACATGGACATTTTATCTCAATTCGCTTCTAACACAATAAATAAATAAATATCCACTATTATTAATAATAATAATTATTATTATATTTATTTATAACCTTCTTTATCTCCTCAAAGGGGACTCATACCATTAATCTAGCAAACAATATAATTTTATATTGGAATTTTATCTCAATTTGCTTCTGATACAATAAATAAATACCCATTATTACTATTAATAATAATAATAATAATTATTATTATTATTATTTATACCCCCCTTTATCTCCCCAAAGGGGATTCATACCATTAATTTAGCAAAATTTCAATACAAAATAATATAATTCTACATAAGCATGTTATCTCAATTTGCTTCTGACAATATTATTAAATAAAGTATTAAATATGTATTAAATAAATACCTTTTATTATTATTATTATTATATTTATTTATAATTTTACATAGGCATTTTATCTCAATTCGCTTCTGACACAATAAATAAATAAATACCTATTATTATTATTATTATTATTATTATATTTATACCCAGCTTTATCTCCCCAAAGGGGACTCATACCATTAATTTAGGCATTTTATCTCAATTTGCTGACACAATAAATAAATAAATACCCATTATTATTATTATTATTATTATTAATTAATATTAATAATAATAATAATAATAATTATTATATTTATTTACCTCCCCAAAAGGGGAACTTCATACCATTATTTTAGCAAAATTTCAATACAAAATAATATAATTTTACATGGACATTTTATCTCAATTCGCTTCTGACACAATAAATAAATAAATACCTATTATTATTATTATTATTATTATTATATTTATACCTCACTTTATCTCCCCAAAGGGGACTCATACCATTAATTTAGCAAACAATATAATTTTATATAGGCACTTTATCTCAATTCACTTCTGACACAATACATAAATAAATACCCATTATTATTATTATTATTATTATTATTATTATATTTATTTCTACTTTATCTCCCCAAAGGGAGGACTCATACCATTAATTTAGCAAACAAAAAAAAGTATTGGGTAAGTTTTGATTCTTAAGTTTTTGGCACGTGTCGGATGTCATGTCCTAAGTACGAATTTAACAAATCTGATACAACTTATGACAACTAACGGAAAAATTGCACACCCCTAATATTTATTTTTGTTCCTCTCTCATTTCTGTGATTGAGAAACAAAGCACATACCTCAATGTGAAGCATAGAGAAGGTTAGATGTTCCCATTCTAGAGAAGGGAATATTGGGGAGGAAATATGGAATTCTCTCCTTACCTGACTTCCGTAAATCCCCAAACGGAACTGGTGGAAACGGCTGCGGCCCAATGCCGGCACACCTGGAAGGCCGCGTGCCTGTCTTTGAGAGACAGGTAGTAAAATACGTGAGCCAGGATCTCTTCCGGGACGTAATTCCATAAGTCTGGGGCAGACATCCTTTTTTCAGGCACTTCGCTGCAAGCTTGCAGTGCGGTTTTTCTCACTGGAGGGAAGAGGGGAGGAAAAAAATTGGATAATCTGGATTATATGCTTTGAACTGGATTATATGAGTCCACGCTGCCATATAATCCAATTTATTTATTTATAAATCCACTCCAAGAGGTCTCCACTGAAGCTTTATCGTCAATCCCTATTATTATTATTATTATTATTATTATTATTATTGATAAAGTTCTGGAGAGACTTATTTTGCATAGAATTATGGAAAAAACTAGACCCATGTCTGATTCCACAGCGAGCTGGCTTCAGGAAAGGCAAAAGCTGCACATCACAAGTGCTGAACCTGACTCAGCACATAGAAGATGGCTTTGAAAGGCAGCAGATCATAGGAGATGTCTTCACAGACTTGTCAATGGCTTATGATACTGTGAACCACCGCCTCCTCCTGAGAAAAATGTATAATATCACAAAAGGACGACCACCTCACCCGCCTCATAGGAAACCTGCCACAAAACAGGAGCTTTTTGGTTGAGTTCCAGGGCCAGAGAAGAAGATGGCGGAAACAGAAGAACGGCCTGCCTCAGGGGAGCGTGCTTGCTCCATCCATGTTCAACATCTACACAAATGACCAGCCACTGCCAGAAGGGACAGAGAGTTTCATCTATGCTGATGATCGTGCCATCACAGCTCAATCAGGGAGCTTTGAGATGGTTGAACAGAACTCTCTGAAGCTCTAGGTGCTCTAACTGCCTACTACAGGGAAAACCAGCTGATCCCTAATCCGTCTAAACTACAGACATGTGCCTTTCATCTCAGGAACAGACAAGCATCCCAAGCTCTGAGGATCACCTGGGAAGGAATCCCACTGGAGCTTTGCAACACACCCAAATACCTGGGAGCCACTCTGGACCGTGCTCTGACCTACAAGAAGCACTGCCTGAACTTCAAGCAAAAAGTGGGTGCTAGAAACAATGATACGAAAACTGACTAGCACAACCTGGGGATCACAATCAGATACAGTGAAGACATCTGCCCTTGCATGCCCAGTGTGTAACACATCTCACCATGCTAAAACAGTAATGAGACATGCTGCATTATCATGGGGTATCTGCGCCCTACACCACTGGAGAAATTACACTGTTTAGCCGGTATTGCACCACCTGACATCCGCCGGAGAGTAGCAACCAATAGTGAAAGGACCAAGGCAGAGACATCTCCAGCTCATCCCCTGTTTGGGTATCAGCCCGCACATCAACGACTTAAATCCAGACATAGTTTTCTAAGATCTACAGAGACACTCACTGGAACATCTCAGCAAGCGAGAGTCCAAAAGTGGCAGGCTCAAACCCAGAACCTCAACCAATGGCTGATACCAAATGAGAGACTCCCCCCTAGACACAAAGAGGACTGGGCGACTTGGAAGGCGCTGAACAGACTGCGCTCGGGCACCACGAGATGCAGAGACAACCTTCAGAAATGGGGCTACAGGGTGGAATCCTCTGCATGCGAGTGTGGAGAAGAACAAACCACTGACCACCTGCTGCAATGCACCCTGAGCCCCGCCACATGTACAATGGAGGACCTTCTTGCGGCAACACCAGAGGCACTCCAAGTGGCCAGATACTGGTCAAAGGACATTTAATCAACTACCAAACTTACAAAATTTGTATTTTCTCTGTCTGTTTGCTTAGTTCTGTTAGAAATGTAATATAACTGACTGGCTGCCCTGACATGAGAAATAAATAAATTATTATTGATTTATAAATTCACTCCAAGGGGTCTCCACCAAAGCTTTATCGTCAATCCCTATTATTATTATTATTATTATTATTATTGATTTATAAATCCACTCCAAGGGGTCTCCACTGAATCTTTATTGCCAATCCCTAGACAGCCTGGAAAACTCACAGCGACATAATGCTACACTGTCGAAAAGTTGGCATCCCACTTTAAATCCTGTGACTGCCTCTTGCAGAAAGCTGGGATTTGCAGTTTAAGGAGGAGCCTTTCAAATGCTCAGCCAAAGAAGTCATGGGCCTCACTAAACTACAAACCCCAGAATCCTGGAGGAGGCTTTAAAGTGGGATGCCGACTTCGCAAAGTGTCGTATGTCGTTTGACTCCACTGCCTCGGCATTTTGGAATGCTAAGAGTTGCCATCATCTTGCAAGGTCTTCTTCATCCCTCTCTGCCCAAGAATCATAGAATCAAAGAGTTGGAAGAGACCTCCTGGGCCATCCAGTCCAACCCCATTCTGCCAAGAAGCAGGAATATTACATCCAAATCACCCCTGACAGATGGCCATCCAGCCTCTGTTTAAAAGCTTCCAAAGAAGGAGCCTCCACCACACTCCGGGGCAGAGAGTTCCACTGCTGAACGGCTCTCACAGTCAGGAAGTTCTTCCTCATGTTCAGATGGAATCTCCTCTCTTGTAGTTTGAAGCCATTGTTCCACGTCCTAGTCTCCAAGGAAGCAGAAAACAAGCTTGCTCCCTCCTCCTCCCTGTGGCTTCCTCTCACATATTTATACATGGCTGTCATATCCCCTCTCAGCCTTCTCTTCTTCAGGCTAAACATGCCCAGCTCCTTAAGCCGCTCCTCATAGGGCTTGTTCTCCAGACCCTTGATCATTTTAGTCACCCTCCTCTGGACACATTCCAGCTTGTCAATATATCTTTTGAATTGTGGTGCCCAGAATTGGACACAATATTCCAGGTGTGGTCTGACCAAAGCGGAATAGAGCATGGGGAGCATGACTTCCCTAGATCTAGACACTATGCTCCTATTGATGCAGGCCAAAATCCCATTGGCTTTTTTTGCCGCCACCAAATGCTGGTGCTTTGCCAAACTACAGCTCCCGGGATTGCCTAGCATTGAACCTACAAGTTTGGCAGAATGGAAAAACAATCCAAAGTGATGGAAAAGTCACGCCAAACTCATGATGCCAATGTTATTTTTAGCCTCCTCTGTCTGGACATTTCTTTTCCATGCTCACCAGTTGCAGATCCCTCCGGCTGTGGCCGATCTCTCCCAAATCTCTCTCTCTCTCCTCCGGGCTTTCAAACTGGAATGACCAGGAAGAAGGCGGCTTCTTAAACCACGGTTTGCTCTCCGGAAATGGTGAGATCATTTCCCTGCCCTGGAACATGAAAGGAGGGTTGCTTTTTTGAAAAGATGAACCTTAAGTGAAAGGGCAATGGGATAACTGTTCTGTTTGCCTTCTCCCTATTACTCTCGGCCACTCCTCCCATTGTCACCACACACGCACTCGTATAATCCCCAGGAGCCAGAGATACAACATTCTGCTCCAGAAGCAAGAAGGGGCATCTGCACCAGGACTGGGCACACTTTCTCACTTGCAGGGCACATGAGAGCACTCCCTGCTAGGAGGACTGGCTTCCCAATGATGGATGGAAGGAAGGAAGGAGGGGAAGGGGGAAGGAAAGAGAGAAGGATGGGTGTAAGGAAGGAAAGAAGGGAAGGGGGGAGAAAGAAGGAAAGAAAGGGGGAAAGAAAGAGAGAAGGAAGGAAGGAAGGAAAGAAGGAAAGAAGGAAGGGGAGGGGGAAGAAAAGAGAGAAGAGTGGATGGATGGATGGATGGATGGATGGATGGAAGGAAGGAAGGAAGGATGGGGGGAAGGAAAGAGAGAAGGAAGAAAGGATGGAAGGAAGCTAGGAAAGGAAGAGGGAAGGAAAGAGAGAAGGAAGGGAGGGAGGGAAGGGAAGGGAAGGGGGAAGGAAAGAGAGAAGGAAGGAAGGAAGGAAAGAAGGAAAGGAAGGGGAAAGGAAAGAGAGAAGGGTGGATGGATGGATGGAAGGAAGGAAGGAAGGAAGGAAGGAAGGAAGGAAGAAAAGAAGGAAGGACAGATGGATGGAAGGAAAGAATGAAGGAAAGGAAGGGGAAGGAAAGAGAGATGAAGAAAGGAAGGAAGGGGGAAGGAAAGAGAGAAGGAAGGATGGAAGGAAGGAAAGAAGGAAAGGAAGGAAAGAAGGAAAGGAAGGGGAAGGAAAGAGAAGGATGGATGGAAGAAAGGAAGGAAGGAAGGAAAGAAGGAAAGAAGTAAGGGAAGGGGAAGGAAAGAGAGAAGGAAGGAAGGAAGGATGAAAGGAAGAAAGGAAGGGAAGAGGTTAGGAAAAAGAGAAGGAAGGGAAGGGGGAAGGAAAGAGAGAAGAAAGGAAGGAAGGAAGGAAGGAAGGGTGGAAGGGCAGGGGGAAGGAAAGAGAGAAGGAAGGAAGGATGGAAGGGAAGGAAAGAATGAAGGAAAGGAAGGGGGAAGGAAAGAGAGATGAAGAAAGGAAGGAAGGGGGAAGGAAAGCGAGAAGGAAGGATGGAAGGAAGGAAAGAAGGAAAGGAAGGGGGAAGGAAAGAGAAGGATGGATGGAAGAAAGGAAGGAAAGAAGGAAAGAAGTAAGGGAAGGGGAAGGAAAGAGAGAAGGAAGGAAGGAAGGATGAAAGGAAGAAAGGAAGGGAAGAGGTTAGGAAAAAGAGAAGGAAGGGAAGGGGGAAGGAAAGAGAGAAGGAAGGAAGGATGGAAGGGAAGGAAAGAGAGAAGGAAGGAAGGATGGAAGGGAAGAGAGAAGGAAGGAAGGACGAAGGAAAGAGAGAAGGGAGGGAGGAAGGGAGGAAGGGAAGGATGGGAGGAAAGAGGGAAGGAATGATGAAAGGGAAGGAGAAAGGAAAAGAGAAGGAAGGAGGTAAGGAAGGAAGGAAGGAAGGAAGGAAGGAAGGGAAGGATGGAAAGCGGGAGAGAGGGAAGGAGGGAGGAAAGAGGGAAGGAAAGACAAAGGATGGAAGAGAAGAGGAAGGAAAAAGAGAAGGAAGGAAGTGAAGGATAAAGGAAAGAGAGATGGAAAGACAAAAGGGAGGGGAGGGAGAGAGGAAGGAAAGAGGGAAGGATGGAAGGAAAGAAGGGAAAGAGGAAGAAAAAGAGAAGGAAGGAAGAAAAGGAGGAAGAGAAGTATGGAGGGAAGGAAGGGAAGAGTAAAGTATTGTTGTTGTTACTATTGTATTTAATGCTGCTCTGCAACATGTCTTTAGCTGCAGGTGTCTGATGGGTTACGTATTCTTCCAGAAGTCTCACTAGATGCATTGTGTCAATAAGCAAAATTCAGGAAAGAAATCTCAAAAAAGATGCCAATGTGAGCTTTAGCTTTTCTGTTCCAAAGTTCAGCAGTTAAACGGATGTGGCTGCTTTAATTTGTTTGCTCTGAACAGGAGTATTTCCATAAAAGGAGGCAGGTGTCCCCTTGTTGGCATCCTGTCTATGGGAGTGTCACCAACTCAACCTATACCATTTCCCCGTGAATTTAAGGCCCTTTCTATACTGTCCTTATGCCCCAGGATCTGATCCCAGGTTATATGCTTTGAGTCCCCACTGTCATATAATCTGGGATAATCAAAGATACAGAATGGGGGGCGATGCCTGGCTCGAGAGCAGGACGTGTGAAAAAGATCTTGGAGTCCTCGTGGACAACAAGTTAAACATGAGCCAGGAATGTGATGTGGCGGCAAAAAAAGCCAATGGGATTTTGGCCTCCATCAATAGAAGCATAGTGTCTAGATCTAGGGAAGTCATGCTCCCCATGCTCTATTCTGCTTTGGTTAGACCACATCTGGAATATTGTGTCCAATTCTGGGCACCACAATTCAAGAGAGATATTGACAAGCTGGAATGTGTCCAGAGGAGGGCGACTAAAATGATCAAGGGTCTGGAGAACAAGCCCTATGAGGAGCGGCTTAGGGAACTGGGCATGTTTAACCTGAAGAAGAGAAGGCTGAGAGGGGATATGATAGCCATGTATAAATATGTGAGAGGAAGCCACAGAGAGGAGGGAGCAAGCTTGTTTTCTGCTTTCTTGGAGACTAGGATGCAATGGAACAATGGCTTCAAACTACAAGAGAGGAGATTCCATCTGAACACGAGGAAGAACTTCTTGACTGTGAGAGCCATTCAGCAGTGGAACTCTCTGCCCCGGAGTGTGGTGGAGGCTCCTTCTTTGGAAGCTTTTAAGCAGACGCTGGATGGCCATCTGTCAGGGGTGATTTGAGTGCAATGTTCCTGCTTCTTGGCAGAATGGGGTTGGACTGGATGGCCCATGAGGTCTCTTCCAACTCTTTGGTTCTATGATTCTATGTATTATTATTATTATTATTATTATTATATCACCAGAAGAACATGAATGCAATGGCCTTCAAGTTGACTCAATTATTGGCAAGATTCGTTTGGAAGAGGTTTTGCACTGCCTTTCTCTGAGGCTGAGAGAGTGTGACATTGCTAAAGCTCACACAGATAATTTCCATGCTTGAGCAAGGATTTGAACTCCAGTCTTTAGAGTCAAAAGACTGGAGTTCTACACTATAGAATTAAACTGGTTTGACCCCTCTTAAACTGCCATGGCTCCATGCTATGAAATCCTGGGAGTTGGCTGAGAAGGCCTGAGACCTTGCAAAACTACAATTTAAATAACTTCATAGCATTGAGCCATGGCAGTGCAAGTTCTATAATTAATAAAAATAATATTGATAATATTTACAATAATATTAGTAATAATATTAATATTATTAGTTTGATAATGAATATAATTATAACTATAATAATAATAGTTTGATAATGAAGATAATGCTACTACTACTAATAATAATTAATAATATTGATAATATTTACAATATTAGTAATATAAATATTATTAATTTAATAATGAATATAATTATAACTGTAATAATAGTTTGATAATGAAGATAATGCTACTACTACTAATAATAATTAATAATAATATTGATAATATCAACAATAATATTCGTAATAATATTAATATTAATCATAGTTTGATAATGAATATAATTATAACTATAATAATAGTTTGATAATGAAGATAATGCTACTACTACTGTACTACTAATAACAATATTGATAATATCAATATTAGTAATAATATTAATATTAATAATTATAGTTTGATAATGAATGTAATTATAACTATAAAATAATAATAATAGTTTGATAATGAAGATAATGCTGCTACTACTACTAATAAATAATAATGTTAATATTTACAATATTAATAATAATATTAATATTATTAATTTGATAATGAATATATTATAACTATAATAGTTTGATAATGAAGATAATGCTACTACTAATAATAATAATTAATAATAATATTGATAATAAACAATAATATTCATAATAATATTATAATATTAATAATATTATAATATTAATAATTATAGTTTTATAATGAACGTAATTATAACTACAATAATAATAATAGTTTGATAAGGAAGATCATGCTGCTACTACTACTACTAATTAATAATAATATTGTATTGTCGAAGGCTTTCATGGCCGGAATCACTGGGTTGTTGTAGGTTTTTTTTTAGCTATATGGCCAGGTCTAGAGGCATTTTCTCCTGACGTTTTGCCTGCATCTATGGCAAGCATCCTCAGAGGTAGTGAGGTATGTTGGAAGTAGGAAAAAGGGTTTATATATCTGTGGAATGACCAGGGTGAGACAAAGGACTCTTGTCTGCTGGAGCTAGGTGTGAATGTTTCAACTGACCACCTTGATTAGCATATAATCGCCTGACAGTGCCTCGAGCAAACTTTTGTTGAGAGGTGATGAGATGTCCTTGTTTGTTTCCTCTCTGTTGTTGTGCTGTTGTAATTTTTGAGTTGTTTAATACTGGTAGCCAGATTTTGTTCATTTTCATGGTTTCCTCCTTTCTGTTGAAATTGTCCACATGCTTGTGGATTTCAATGGCTTCTCTGTGTAGTCTAGTTTGCTCTAGTCTAGGCACTGTCAGCCCATTATATGCTAATCAAGGTGGTGAGCTGAAACATTCACACCTAGCTCCAGCAGACAAGAGTCCTTTGTCTCACCCTGGTCATTCCACAGATATATAAACCCAATTTTTCCTAGTTCCAACAGACCTCACTACCTCCGAGGATGCTTGCCACAGATGCAGGCGAAACGTCAGGAGAGAATGCCTCTAGACCATGGCCATATAGCCCGAAAAAACCTACAACAACCCAATAATAATATTGATAATATCAACAATAATATTCGTAACGATATTAATAATCATTATAGTTTGTAATTATAACTATACTAATAACTATAATAATTATTATAATAATAGTTTGATTATGATGTTACTACTACTACTATTACTACTACTACTACTACTACTACTAATAATAATAATAATAATAATAATAATTTATCTTTTAGTAGCATTATTTTCCTTATCAATCTGCATGATTTCTACAATGTGGATGTATCTAAAGAATGGGCATTCAATTCATGCTCAGGAATATTAGCTTTCTTCCTGTTTACCTGCCTTCTTTCCAAAAGTAAATGACTTCCAAGCCAATCCCCTCTTACCTGAATCAGCCAGAAACAAACCTAGAATTCTCTCTGTCCCTTTAAGGAAAAACTGTCTCCTGAGCGCCTCCTCTGATTGGCTGCCTAACTTCCATGCGAACTTTGTGCGCCCGCCTTCCCGAACACCCAATAGAAAGCATCCTAGCTGTGATTGACGTGTAATTCGACCATTCCTGAATGACCGGGGGAAAACATGAATGAACTTTCGCTTTCATTGAGAAGGAAGCAAAGGCGGAAGTGCTGGCCTTGGGAAGTCGCAGGAGAAGGCTGGGAAAGGTAAGCTAGGAGATTTCCACGCTTTGGAAAAGTTACTTTCTAAAAAAACAATCCAGAAGTGTCATAAGTTTAGGTTTGAGTCTATCCAATGGAAGTCAATGGGTATCTGGATGGGTCCCCCAAAGGCCATCTAGTCCAACCTTTAGGGGGCATCCAGACTGGGGAATTAACGCAGTTTGATCCCATTTGAACTGCCATGGCTCAGTGCTTTGGAATGATGGGAGTTGTAGTTTCCCAAGGCCTTTAGCTTTCAAACTGAGTTAATTCTCCAGTGTATATATATCTTTAAAAAATATCATATATTGCATATTACATCTATCTATGTCATCTATCTTTTGTGTGTGTGCAACATATAGCTATATATAATATCTATCTGTAATATTATCTATACTATATATATATATATATATATATATGCATGTATGCATGTATGTACAGGATAGATAGACTATATATGTGTGATAGATGCATATATGTAACATGAAATGCTTGTGGATTTCAAAGCCATTGAAATCCACAAGCATGTGGACAATTTCAACAGAAAGGAGGAGACCATGAAAATGAACAAAATCTGGCTACCAGTATTAAAAAACTTATAAAATTATAATAGCAAAACAACAGAGAGGAAACAACCAGGCACAGATTAACACCTCCCAGCAAGAGATTTTCCCAGGCTCAGGCAGGCCTTCAAATGCTAATGAAGGTGATCAGCTAAACATTCACACCTAACTGCAGCAGGGAAGAGCTCCTTGCCCCACCCCAGCCATTCCACAGATATATAAACCCACTGTCCTAGTTCCAACAGACCTCACTACCTCTGAGGATGCTTGTCATAGATGCAGGCGAAACGTCAGGAGAGAATGCCTCTAGAACATGGTCCTATAGCCTGAAAATACCTACAACCTCACTACCTCTGAGGATGCTTGCCATAGATGCAGGCGAAACGTCAGGAGAGAATGCCTCTAGAACATGGTCCTATAGCCTGAAAATACCTACAACCTCACTACCTCTGAGGATGCTTGCCATAGATGCAGGCGAAACGTCAGGAGAGAATGCCTCTAGAACATGGTCCTATAGCCTGAAAATACCTACAACCTCACTACCTCTGAGGATGCTTGCCATAGATGCAGGCGAAACGTCAGGAGAGAATGCCTCTAGAACATGGTCCTATAGCCTGAAAATACCTACAACCTCACTACCTCTGAGGATGCTTGCCATAGATGCAGGCGAAACGTCAGGAGAGAATGCCTCTAGAACATGGTCCTATAGCCCGAAAATACCTACAACCTCACTACCTCTGAGGATGCTTGCCATAGATGCAGGCGAAACGTCAGGAGAGAATGCCTCTAGAACATGGTCCTATAGCCCGAAAATACCTACAACCTCACTACCTCTGAGGATGCTTGCCATAGATGCAGGCAAAACGTCAGGAGAGAATGCCTCTAGAACATGGCCATATAGCCCGAAAAAACCCACAAGAACCTAGTGATTCCAGCCATGAAAGCCTTCGACAATATATAGATAGATAGATAGATAGATAGACAGATATAGATAGATAGACAGATATAGATAGATATAGATTGATAGCTATATATTACATATATATTATTTATCAGTGATATTATCTATATACTATAAAATATGTATAACTATATATTATCTATCTCTGTGATACTATCTGTACTATCTATCTCTCTATATAAGCTATTAATATATTATCTATCTACTATACACACATACACATAATTATATATGGATTTATTTTAATTTTTGCTATCTTTTCACTTTTCAGAATTATAAAATATTAAAGATCTACACCTTTTTGGGGGGAATGCAAAATATCAATTATTATTATTATTATTATTATTCAGCATTATAAACTGTTCAGGCATTAATTAAATAATTACAAGATATCTGGATGTGTATACATACACACTCTTTCAAGCCTTCTGTGGTTTCCCCTCTCCTGTGCACTTTGGCCTACGTTTCCCAGAATGCCTTTTCATTGGCCCGGGCGGCAAGGGCTGTCGGGAATTGTAGGCTAAAGGAGGGCTGTACATTCTTTCCTGCCGTCCGGGCAGAAAACGTTCCTCCTCCACACGTTCCGGGGGGATTTTTCTTCCTAGTCTTAACTCAGGAACTGCTGAGAGCCTTTTTCTTTCTTATCTCGCTTTCATCACGCTTTCCTGACACTTGGGGGTGTTGTTCAGGCTTTTGCAATAAGATACAGAGTTTTCACTGCAAAAATCCTATCTTTACATTGTGATTTATTGTTATTACTAAGTATATCAAGAGACCCAATAATGCAGCAAAAATTCAATATACAATTGGGACCCGAAACATTAAAATAGGATTATTTGAAAATGAAAACATTAAAATAGTATTAAAGCTAGGATTATTTGAAAATGACAAGCTGGAATGTGTCCAGAGAAGAGCGACTAAAATGATCAAGGGTCTGGAGAACAAGCCCTATGAGGAGCGGCTTAAGGAGCTGGGCATGTTTTGCCTGAAGAAGAGAAGGCTGAGAGGAGATATGATAGCCATGTATAAATATGTGAGAGGAAGCCACAGGGAGGAGGGAGCAAGCTTGTTTTCTGCTTCCTTGGAGACTAGGACGCAATGGAACAATGGCTTCAAACTACAAGAGAGGAGATTCCATTTGAACATGACTGTGAGAGGCGTTCAGCAGTGGAACTCTCTGCCCCGGAGTGTGGTTGAGGCTCCTTCTTTGGAAGCTTTGAAACAGAGGCTGGATGGCCATCTGTCAGGGGTGATTTGAATGCAATATTCCTGCTTCTTGGCAGAATCGGGTTGGACTGGATGGCCCATGAGGTCTCTTCCAACTCTTTGATTCTATGATTCTATGAAAACCATTTAAACCACTGTTAACCAGTAATAAATTGTTCACATTTTAATAAACCTCAAAATTTTAACTTTGGATATGTTTTAATGGCTTTTAACTGGGAATTTTTAAATACGGTTTATATTTAATCCTGTTTTAGTGTTTGCAAATTGGTATATTTTACATTGTATGGTGATGCTTTTATGTCAAGCTGCTTCGAGTCTCCTTCGGGAGAGATAAAGTGGGATATAAATACAAATACTACTACTACTACTACTACTACTACTAATAATAATAATAATAATAATAATACATCACACAGTCCGAGACGCTTGGGAAGTGTTCGACTTGTGATACGAAATCCAGCATATATATCTCATTTGCTGTAACATTTGTCATTTGGGAGTTACAGTCGCTGGGATTTATAGTTCACTTGCAATCAAAGAGTTTTTGTGTCAGAATAATAATAATAATAATAATAATAATAATAATAATGTTTTCTTCTCTAGGAATCTTTAGATCCTTCAGCACAATTGTGTGACCAGTGTCCAACTAGAATAGTAATATATATAGGTGTGTGTGTGTATACACACACACACACATACATACATGTGTGTGTGTGTGTGTATATATAGAGAGAGAGTGAGAGTGAGAGTAATATAGGATAGTAATATATCTGTATATCCAATATCCATATATTGTAATGCATGGTGATGTATATATTACTATATATGTATATATGTTTAATGTTTATGAATGTGTATAAGTTGTGGCATTGAATGTTTACTGTTTGTATGTTGTGCTCCACCCTGAGTCCCCTTTGGAATGAGAAGGGCAGAATTTAAATTATATATGTGTGTGTGTGTGTAAAATACACATACATATATATGTACCATATATATATAGTAATGGTACATATATGGTATGTACATATATGGTACATATATGGTATATAGTAATGGTACATATATGGTAAAAACTACCACATATATGGTAGTACATTACATACATAGCACTATAGTATAGTAATATACCTATATATTCACCCTCACACATATGATGTATATATATATGCATATATAGGTGTGTGTATATAGAGTAATATAGTATAGCAATATATACACACACATACATATAAATGTATATACATAGTAATATAGTATAGTAATATACATATATTGCAGTATACATAGTGATGTATATATTACTATATAGGTTTATATATAGGTATATACATATATACACACATACATATATATACACACACACACATATATATATATATATACACACAGTAATATAGTATAGTAATATGTATATGTTATCATAGAATCATAGAATCAAAGAGTTGGAAGAGACCTCATGGGCCATCCAGTCCAACCCCATTCTGCCAAGAAGCAGGAATATTGCATTCAAATCACCCCTGACAGATGGCCATCCAGCCTCTGTTTAAAAGCTTCCAAAGAAGGAGCCTCCACCACACTCCGGGGCAGAGAGTTCCACTGCTCAACGGCTCTCACAGTCAGGAAGTTCTTCCTAATGTTCAGATGGAATATGTTATGTATATATAGTTATGTGTGTATTACCATACATTTATATATATAGGTGTATACACATACATATACGCATGCACGCACACACACAAACATATATCTTCATGACATCCATTAATAATTAAATTTGCAAAACACCAATAGGGAAGGCCAACTATAACTTTCTAAACCATGCCTTTTCACCACTCTTATTTTAAAGTGAAAAGCAGCGTGGTGAAAATAGAGGTTTAGTAGCAGACTTGAATCCAGATTGTGGAAACTACATTTCCGGAAATCTAATTTCTATGCAGGTGGTTTGTTTTTACAATTTACTTTCGTCCTCTTCTTCTAGGAGACGGAACGATGGGGGAGAGCCATGCTACCTGGATGGGAAGCGCTTACCTCTTTGTCCAGTCGACATCGGAAAACATTCTTCTGTCCAAACTCTATGGAAACCCCCAGCGGAAGCCGAATGTGTTCAAGGCACTCAAATTGGCATTGGCAGGTAGGGAAGGTCATTAACATCCATCTGCGTGATCAGCAACGCTTTGGTAATGTTTGTTGTGTCTCAGCGTCTGGATGATTGGGCCGCCTAAGTGAAGTATCTTACATCTGTATTGTCGAAGGCTTTCATGGTTGGAATCAC
This sequence comes from Anolis sagrei, assembly GCF_037176765.1. NCBI lineage: Eukaryota > Metazoa > Chordata > Lepidosauria > Squamata > Anolidae > Anolis > Anolis sagrei. The sequence goes on along the minus strand of NC_090028.1, from coordinate 7,752,015 downwards.
TAGATTCTTGTGGGTTTTTTCGGGCTATAGAGCCATGTTCTAGAGGCATTTCTCCTGACGTTTCGCCTGCATCTATGGCAAGCATCCTCAGAGGTAGTGAGGTCTGTTGGAATTAGGACAATGGGTTTATATATCTGTGGAATGGCTGGGGTGGGGCAAAGAACTCTTGTCTGCTGGAGCTAGGTGTGAATGTTTCAACTGACCACATTGATTAGCATTTAATGGCTTGGAAATGCCTGGGGGGAATCTTTTGTTGAGAGTAATGTGCCTGATTGTTTCCTCTCTGTTGTTTTGCTGTTGCAGTTTTAGAGTTTTTTAATACTGGTAGCCAGATTTTGTTAATTTTCATGGTTTCTTCCTTTCTGTTGAAATTGTCCACATGTTTGTGGATTTCAGTGGCTTCTCTGTGTAGTCTGGCATGGTGGTTGTGAGAGTGGTCCAGCATTTCTGTGTTCTCAAATAATATGCTGTGTCCAGGCTGGTTCATCAGGTGCTCTGCTATGGCTGACTTCTCTGGTTGACGTAGTCTGCAGTGCCTTTCATGTTCCTTGATTTGTGTCTGGGCAATGCTGCTGCGTTTGGTGGTCCCTCTGTAGACTTATCCACAGCTGCATGGTATCCGGTAGACTCCAGCAGAGGTGAGAGAACTGCCATTTATAATGAAATTTTGAGAGTTTTGTTAGAGTTCTGAAATTTTCACCACCAGAACTTTAGTTTTTTAAGTACTTTAGAACCATGGATTGCCCAGGCCTAATATATATATGCAAACACCCATATATACACGTAGGTAAAGGTAAAGGTTTTCCCCTGACATTAAGTCCAGTCATGTCCAACTCTGGGGGTTGGTGCTCATTTCCATATGTGTATATACACATAAACACAAATATATACACACACACACACACAATGCATATACACAGACTGGGCCACAGCTACGCGTGGCGGCGGATGACTAGTAATACTACTACTACTACTACTACCAATAATAATAATAATCAGAAACAACTATAATATAATAATAATATCTATATAAATAAAAATGTTACGTTCGTTTGTGGGATTAACATAACTCAAAAACCACTGGACGAATTGACACCAAATTTGGACAGAAGACACCTATCAGGCCAACGAGTGACAGTCACTCATAAAAACACTGAAAAACACGGTGGAAGAGACTTAAAAAGTCAAAAAATAAGGAATTACATTACAACGCATGTGCATAACCACATATATATATACACACACACACACACACAATGCATATACACAGACTGGGCCACAGCAATGCGTGGCAGGGGATGGCTAGTAATATAATAATAATAATAATAATAATAATAATGAGAAACAACTGGAGAAGCTGACACCGTATGAGGATTTAAAAATCGAACTGCAAAGACTCTGGCCAGTCAAGGTGGTCCCAGTAGTGATCGGCACACTGGGTGCAGTGCCTAAAGACCTTGGCCTGCACTTAAACACAATCGGCGTTGACAAAATTACCAACTGCAAAATTACCAACTCTTTTTGCTCAAAACAGCTAAGTATGGGTTTTATGTAGAAGTAGTCCTGAGCTGTACAACTGCTGAGAGGGTTTGTTTTTGCCTTCCTTTGAAGCTGATCTACACTGCTATGTAATGAGGTTTCATAATGCAGTTTTAACTGCACTGGACTGCATTGTATGAGTCTGTACTGCCATATAATCCAGTTCAATGCAGTTAAAGTATATTATAAAATGGCATAATATGGCGGTATCGATGGGGTTTGAGAGAATGTGCCATGATCAGTATCAGCCAGTGTATTTCATTATTATTATTATTATTATTATTATTATTATTATTACTAGCTTGGGGACCGGCACTGCCCGGGTTATTAGAGAAAGTGGGTAATGGTGGTTCTGTATGCCAAGTTTGGTCATTATTGGTCATTGGATGATGGTTGCATTGTTTTCAGGAAGTGAGTGAAGGTACTTGAAGTCCCATCATCCATGGTCCACCCTCCTCCAAACAGCAGCAGGATATAGAGTGGGTCATGGGGGCTCTGTGTGCCAAGTGCAAAAGGCCACCCTACTGCAAAAGGCCACCCTACTGGGATCGGCACGCATTATTCGCCGATACATCACACAGTCCTAGACACTTGGGAAGGGTCCAATGTGTGATCTAATACAACAGGCAGCAGAGTGATCTTGTAAGTAATAAATACAGTATTTGTCCAGAGGTTTTCAATGATCCCTGCCTTAGATCACATCACTATCTTTTGCTGTTCCATTAATGCGCTCTGCTAGATGCGCTGCTGTGATGCTTTTTCCTCCCAAACTCTTTCCGCTTCTCCCCCCAGATTCTACTGGGAGCTTCAATGGGGTGGACATGCTGAAAGTGTACTGCAGCGACCCCCAGCTGATCGTCCAGCTCAAGTTCTCCGTGAAAGAGAATTGCAGGAGGTTTCTGCAAAGCTACCGGGAAGGCGTCCTCCGGGATGCGCTTCAGAGGCACCTCCAGGTCTTCTTGGCCCTGAACAGCCTGGTCCCCCTCCAGACGGAGCTGAAAGCGGGAGTGGAGAAGCTGGACGCCATGATCCGAGAGGAGGAGCGGTGCCTGGAGTGCATCTTTGGTGAAAAGGTGAGGATGGCGGTGGGATGGGTGAGTCACTCTTGGGTCCATATTGCTGTCTTGTTACAGTAAGAATTACAATCTGATGCTCAGATGGTTCAGGTTCTGCAGCCAGAAGAGCAGAGAATGTATTTACTCTATTTCCTTTCTTTCATTAAGATAATATGTAAGTTTTAGCGTAGCAGTGGTGCCAGAAACAATATCATACGAAAGCTGACTGGCACAACCTGGGGATCACAACCAGATACAGTGAAGACATCTGCCCTTGCGCTGTGCTACTCCGCTGCTGAGTATGCATGCCCAGTGTGGAACACATCTCACCACACTAAAACAGTGGATGTGGCTCTTAATGAGACATGCCGCATTATCATGGGGTGTCTGCGCCCTACACCACTGGAGAAATTACACTGCTTAGCCAGTATTGCACCACCTGACATCCGCCGGGAAGTGGCAGCCAATAGTGAAAGGACCAAGGCAGAGACATCTCCAGCTCATCCCCTGTTTGGGTATCAGCCAGCACGTCAACGACTTAAATCTAGACATAGTTTTATAAGATCTACAGAGACACTTGCTGGAACACCTCAGCAAGCAAGAGTCCAAAAGAAGCAGGCTCAAACCCAGCACCTCAATCCGTGGGTGATACCAGATGAGAGACTCCCCCCTGGGCACAGAGAAGACTGGGCGACTTGGAAAGCGCTGAACAGACTGCGCTCTGGCACCACGAGATGCAGAGCCAATCTTAAGAAATGGGACCACAAAGTGGAATCCTCGACATGCGAGTGTGGAGAAGAGCAAACCACTGACCACCTGCTGCAATGCAACCTGAGCCCTGCCACATGCACAATGGAGGACCTTCTTGCAGCAACACCGGAAACACTCCACGGGGCCAGATACTGGTCAAAGGACATTTAACCAACTACCAAACTCACACGTTTTGTATTTTTCTGTTTGTTTGCTTTGTTCTGTTAGAAATGTAATATAATGGACTGGCTGCTCTGACACGACAAATAAATAAGCATAGCAGTTTTAATGCTGCCGTGTGTTATGTCCACACAATCAGTCTGGGGAAAAATCTGAGTCCAGCTGAATTACAAACAAAATGGCTATCCTTCCGGGAAGGACTCCTTTGGCATCCTACTAGTGACATACGTATTCATAAGTTAAACTACGAATGTGGGGCAATTACTGTATTTACTCAAATCTAACGCTCACCGTTTTTGGACTAAATTTGTCGGGATCCAGACGCCTTTAAAGAGCCCAGACACAGGGATAAACTATAAACAAAGTTTATAAAGGCAAGAAAAAAGGACTCAGGGACACTTGGGGAACGATGCCTGGCTCGAGAGCAGTACGTGTGAAAAAGATCTTGGAGTCCTCGTGGACAAACATGAGCCAACAATGTGATGTGGCGGCAAAAAAGCCAATGGGATTTTGGCCTGCATCAATAGGAGCATAGTGTCTAGATCTAGGGAAGTAATGCTACCCCTCTATTCTGCTGGGACCACACCTGGGATATTGTGTCCAATTCTGGGCACCACAATCCAAGAGAGATATTGACAAGCTGGAATGTGTCCAGAGGAGGGCGACTAAAATGATCAAGGGTATGGAGAACAAGCCCTATGAGGAGCGGCTTAAGGAGCTGGGCATGTTTAGCCTGAAGAAGAGAAGGCTGAGAGGAGATATGATAGCCATGTATAAATACGTGAGAGGAAGTCATAGAGAGGAGGAAGAAACTTGTTTTCTGCTTCCCTGGAGACCAGGACACAGAATAATGGCTTCAAACTACAAGAGAGGAGATTCCATCTGAACATGAGGAAGAACTTCCTGAGTGTGAGAGCTGTTCAGCAGTGGAACTCTATGCCCTGGAGTGTGGTGGAGGCTCCTTCTTTGGAAGCTTTTAAACAGAGGCTGGATGGCCATCTGTCAGGGGTGATTTGAATGCAATATTCCTGCTTCTTGGCAGAATGGGGTTGGACTGGATGGCCCATGAGGTCTCTTCCAACTCTTTGATTCTATGATTCTATGTCCCTGATCAAAACTGAAAGTCTCTAGCAGAGGCGGCCCTAGGTAATTTTCAACGGTAAGCAAACAGTATTTTGCCCCCCCCCCCCCCAACCAATCACAGATATATATTTTCTGTTCGTCGTGGGAGTTCTGTGTGCCATATTTGGTTCCATTCCATCATTGGTGTTCAGAATGCTCTTTGATTGTAGGTGAACTATATATCCCAGTAACTACAACTCGCATATGTCAAGGTCTATTTTCCCCCAAGAGTGCCTCAAGAGCGCCCCTGGGCGAAATCAACTGTACTGCAAAGGCTTACTTTGCGTAATGGTTGAGCCGCCCCTGGTTTCTAGCAAATTGCAAGGTAAAAACTCAATTTAGCAAATAATCCGGATTAAACCGGCATATAATCTGGGATAAACAAAAGTTTGAGCAAAACGCCTCAAAATCACAGAGTTCCAAGAATGCAAACAAACAAGGTGTAGAAAAGCAAAGCCGTCGTCCAAATGCAGTCCAAAGTCTAAATAAGTCCAGTAGAAGATGTTAAAGTCCAAAAAGCAGCGTCGTCATCCAAGCAATCCGAAGTCAAGAAGAGAGGAAGTCAGCACTTACGATATTCGAAGCCAGTCGATACACCGAGAATAAAGCAACCTGTAGTTCCAGGACCCAACAAGAGAAACGGCAGCGACAAACACCCAGGCATGAATCCAACACTTTGCCTACTGCAAAGTTCCAAACGTTCAGTGCCTTCATTTGTCCTACAACTCATCATCCGTTGATGAGCTGCCCTCCGCCGTTTCCTCATCGCTGTCAGCTGTCTCACCCATTACATCCGAGCACCAACACCCATTTCTCCGACTCTTCCACCTCTTGTCAAGACTTAGGTCTCCCCATGATTCCCTGGTATCACCAGACTGCCAATCCCCAGAGAACCCTTCAAAAGTATCACTGGATGTGGGTTTCATGCACACATTCCTGACTTCTTGCACTTGAGTCCAATCCAATGATTCCCCTTCGTCCTCACTACTCCCAGACCCATTACTTCCAGTAAAACCCATAAAATCCTCTTCAGTAGGAGCAATAAGTATGTCACGAATCCGTTTCCTCTGACACTTCTCGTCTGACTCTTGTTCGCGAGTAGTCCTTTTTACACCTCTACTCCCATCTCCCTCCTCCTCCATTTCACTTTCTGAAAAGCCTTTGAAAGAGTCTTCATCTGTAGGTGACATGAATATTTCCCTGATTCTCTTTCCGGTGCGGCTCAGGACTTCATGGCCGCCATGGCAACCATGGGCCTGTCCCAACTAATATCTGGTCCCACCCATAGTGCCGGGCACACATTGGATTTGGTATTTTCTCAAGGATGGGATGGGGGTGACGGGGTGGAGGAGCTGACCATCGCTCCATTGCCATGGACCGATCACCACTTGATCAGGTTTAGACTAACTGCGCCTCCCAACCTCTGCAGGGGTGGTGGACCCATTAGAATGGTCCGCCCCAGGAGACTAATGGAACTAAATGGTTTCCTGATGGCTCTTGGGGACTTTCCCAACTCCTTGGCTAGCGATCCTGTCGATGTCCTGGTCTCTCGCTGGAATAGTGAGTTGACCAGGGCCATTGATACAATCGCTCCGGAACGCCCCCTCTTGAATAGCCGAGCTAAACCAGCCTCTTGGTTTACTAAGGAGCTGGCAGCGATGAAGCGAGAAAAGAGGAGGCTAGAGTGCGTGTGGCGCCGGAACCCCACCAAACCAGCTCAAACACTTCTGAAGACCTTTTTAAGGTCCTACGAGGTGGCAACAGCGCAAAAAACATTTCTAGCAGCCAATATTGCATCTGCGAAAAATCGTCCAGCTGAGCTCTTCCGAGTTGTCAGGGGTCTGTTACACCCGCCAAAAAGCGAGGCCTCAGACAACTCGGTGGCTTGCTGTGAAGCATTTGCTCGATTCTTCGCAGATAAAATTGAGTGGATTCGGTCGGGTTTTGACGTCATGTTAACGGCAGTCTCTGGGGATGTAACGAGAGCATCTGCTTGTCCAGGTTTGTTGGATTCGTTTCAATTGGTTCAGCTTGAGGATGTGGACAGGATCCTTGGAGAGGTGCGATCCACCACATGCATCCTAGACCCCTGCCCATCCTGGCTGGTCAAGGAAGCCAGAGGGGGTTTGGCAGAGTGGGTGAAGGTGGTGGTTAATGCCTCCTTACAGGAAGGAAAATTTCCAGCGAGCTTAAAACAAGCTATTATAAAACCGCTGTTGAAGAAACCATCACTGGATCCCACTCAATTTGACAACTATCGGCCAGTTTCCAATCTCCCCTATTTGGGCAAAGTCATGGAACGTGTGGTGGCAACACAACTCCAGGGGTTTCTGGTAGACACTGATTATCTAGACCCGGCACAGTCTGGTTTTAGGCCGGGACATGGAACTGAGACAGCCTTGGTCGCCTTGGTAGATGATCTGCGCAGGGAGCTGGACAGGGGGACTGTGTCCCTGTTAGTTCTGCTGGACCTCTCAGCGGCCTTCGATACCGTCGATCACGGTATCCTTCTGGGCCGCCTCATGGATATGGGGCTCGGGGGCACTGCTTTGCAGTGGCTCCGATCCTTTCTTGAGGGACAGACCCAGAAGGTGTTATTGGGTGACACCTGTTCGGCCCCACAACTGTTGTTGTGTGGAGTCCCACAGGGTTCAATCTTGTCCCCTATGTTATTTAACATCTACATGAAGCCGCTGAGGGAGATCATTCGGAGTTTCGGAATGAGATGTTATCTCTATGCAGATGATGTCCAGATGTGTCACTCCTTCCCACCTGTCACCAAGCAGGCTGTCCAGACCTTGAACCGGTGCTTGGCCGCTGTGTCGGACTGGATGAGAGCTAACAAATTGAAACAAAATCGTTTTAATTACATTTTGTATATTGTTTTTATATTTTTGTATACTATGTATTATTATGTATAGGCATCGAATTCTGCCTTCTTTGTAAGCCGCCCTGAGTCCCCCTCCGGGGGTTGAGAAGGGCAGGGTAAAAGTACCAGTAATAAATAATAAATAAATAAATAAATAAAATTTGTTGCTCTTCATCCAACACCTGAGCACCTCTCTTCCCTCCTCTGCTACTCCTACTATCAGTTGTAACATTGCCAGTAGACTCAACTGCAACACTCATGCTTTTTTGACTTTTGTCTAAGCTGCTCAGTGCTTTAAAAAATCTCTCTCTCTTTTCCTCTCATTGCTATTTCAGCCGAATCGACTCAGGGATGAAGAAATCGCAGAGTTGGAGGAATCCCTCAAAAATCTGAATTTTTCCCGGGGCGAAAACAGTGAGAAGAGTTGTTCCTCTTTGGATTCTTCACCTCAGTCTCCGAGTTCCTCGCTTCCGTCTTTGAATTCTCTGCCTTCGTCTTTGAAGTCTCCACCTCCATCTTATCATTTTGTAGAGAACTCCAGGCCTCCGCCGCAGAGTGACACGTTTACATTTCAGGGCCAGCAATTTGGTAAGTCTTTCCAAGAAGGAATTGGAAGTTATTCATCTTCACATATCCGATGATCACATTAGAGGCGTGCAAATTTTTGTTTTTAAATCGTTTGTCGTATCTAATTCGTAATATTTGTATATACAAATATACAAACTCAAGAATTGAATCAACTCACCCAATTCTTTTTCGTTTGAATTCTGTAATGCTTGGAAGGCAGTTTCATTTTCAGCGCAAGCAAAGGAAAACAAAGCCAAAAAGGCTGCCGTTCCTCTTTAAATGAAGGGTTTAAAGGGTCTTTAATCCAACCAGTCCATACTTCAAGAAATAAAGCCCGACTGCTCATTCGAGGGAAGAAGAGTAGAGGCCAAGATGAAGTGCTTTGGCCACATCATGAGAAGACAGGAAAGCTTAGAGAAGACAATGAGGGTGGGGAAAAAGGAAGGAAAAAGGAAGAGGGGCCGACCAAGAGCAAGATGTATGGATGGTATCCTTGAAGTGACTGGGTTGACCTTGAAGGAGCTGGGGGTGGTGACGGCCAACAGGGAGCTCTGGCGTGGGATGGTCCAGGAGGTCACCTAGAGAAGACAATGATGCTGGGGAAAATGGAAGGAAAAAGGAAGAGGGGCTGACCAAGGGCAAGATGGGTGGATGGTATCCTTGAAATTGACTGAATTGACCTTGAAGGAGCTGGGGGTGGTGATGGCTGACAGGGAGCTCTGGCGTGGGATGGTCCAGGAGGTCACCTAGAGAAGACAATTATGCTGGAGAAAACAGAAGGAAAAAGGAAGAGGGGACGACCAAGGGCAAGATGGATGGATGGTATCCTTGAAGTGACCGGATTGACCTTCAAGGAGCTGGGGGTGGTGACGGCCGACAGGGAGTATGGCGTGGATTGGTCCATGAGGTCACAAAGAGTCGGAAACAACTGAACGAATGAACAACAAAAAGGCTGCCTCTCGCCACAAAGAGAGGAAAACAATAAGATGAGTGAGCTGGGAAAGATTCTGAGAGAGCACAGCATTCTGGGAAACGTAGTTTGGGAAGATGAGGAGCCCTATGGCAGAGAATCCAAAGGACCCTGCCCTAAACTACATTTCCCAGAATGCTGTGCTTTTTCAGTCTCTTTGTTGAATCTGCAAAGAGGAGGACTGACTGATACTTCAATACTAGTAAGTAAATCTGTGCTGGGCTGGAAAGAAATCCCTCAATTGAAGTTCTGTGGGTTATGTTGTGTTGTGTGTAGATATAGAGCAGTGTTTCTCAACCTTCCTAATGCCGTGACCTCTTAATACAGTTCTTCATATTGTGGTGACCCCCAACCATAAAATTATTTTCGTTGCTACTTCATAACTGTAACTCTGCTACTGTTATGAATCGTAATGTCAGTATCTGATATGCAGGGTGCATATTTGAATACTGGTGGGGTTGGGGTGGGGGAAGTATTTTGTCACCTACAACCAAAGAGCATTCTGAACCCCACCGACGATAGAATTGTGCCAAATTTTCCACATTGGTGGGCACTGACCTTGAGTTTTGGAGTTGTAGTTCACCTACATCCAGAGAGCACTGTGTACTCAAACAATGATATATCTGGACTAAATTTGGCATGCATACTCAATATGCTCAAATGTGAACACTGGTGGAGTTTGGGGAAAAATAGACCTTGAGATTTGGGAGTTGTAGTTGCTGGGATTTATAGTTCACCTACAATCAAAGAGCATTCTGAACTCCACCAACAATGGAATTGAACCAGACTTGGCGCACAGAACTCCCATGACCAACTGAAAATATTGGAAGGGTTTGGTGGACATTGACCTTGAGTTTTGGAGTTGTAGTTCACCTACATCCATAGAGTACTGTGGACTCAAACAATGATGGATCTGGACCAAACTTGGAACAAATACTCAATATGCCCAAATGTGAACACAGATGGAGTTTGGGGGGAAATAGACCTTGGCATTTGGGAGTTATAGTTGCTAGGATGTGTAGAGCCGTTCAGCAGTGGAACTCTCTGCCCCGGAGTGTGGTGGAGGCTCCTTCTTTGGAAGCTTTTAAGCAGAGGCTGGATGGCCATCTGTCAGGGGTGCTTTGAATGCAATATTCCTGCTTCTTGGTAGGGGTTTGGACTGGATGGTCCATGAGGTCTCTGCCAACTCTTTGATTCTATGATTCTATGATTCTAGTTCAGCGTTCTGAACTCCCTCCAATGATTGGGCCAAACTTCCCACACAGAACCCCCATGACCGACAGAAAATACTGTGTTTTCTGATGGTCTTTGGTGACCCCTCTGACACCCGCCTTGTGACACCCTCACAGGGGCCCCCAGGTTGAGAAACATTGTTCTATGAGTTATATTGTGTTGTGTGTTATATATTCTTGTCCCAAGAGCCCCCCCCAATGTAGGAAGGTTTGTTTATTTTCCTATCTCTGTATGAGATGGTGGAGGGGTAAAAAAAAAGATTATTATTATTATTATTATTATTATTATTATTATTATTATTATAGAGAGAGAGATTCAATGAGTTAGCTGTTGTGGCTTTAAAAATGTTTTTGTCAGAACTTTTTTTAAAATCTCAAAAATCATAGAATCAAAGAGTTGGAAGAGACCTCATGGGCCATCCAGTCCAACCCCATTCTGCCAAGAAGCAGGAATATTGCATTCAAATCACCCCTGACAGATGGCCAAACTAGTCTTCAGGGAAGCAGAAAACAAGCTTGCTCCCTCCTCTCTGTGGCTTCCTCTCACATATTTATACATGGCTATCATATCTCCTCTCATCCTTCTCTTCTTCAGGCTAAACATGCCCAGCTCCTTAAGCCGCTCCTCATAGGGCTTGTTCTCCAGGCCCTTGATCTGCTCCCTCCTCCCTGTGGCTTCCTCTCACATATTTATACATGGCTATCATATCTCCTCTCATCCTTCTCTTCTTCAGGCTAAACATGCCCAGCTCCTTAAGCCGCTCCTCATAGGGCTTGTTCTCCAGACCTTTTATCATTTTAGTCGCTCTCCTCTGGACACATTCCAGCTTGTCAATATCTCTCTTGAATTGTGGTGCCCAGAATTGGACACAATATTCCGGGTGTGGTCTAACCAAAGCGGAATAGACCAATAGTTATTATTATTATTATTTTATTTATATTAATAATAATAATAAAACTTTATTTATACCCCGCCACCATCTCCCCAAAGGGACTCAGGGTGGCTTACACAAGGCCAAACCCGTCAAATACAAATACAAAAGTACATCAACAAAGCAAACAAGGAAATAAAACAATGTATATAGCTCTATCTCCCCAAAGAGACTTAGAGCAGGACACAATAGATGTGTGAATCTTTCTGAAACTTGGGGGGAATGATCCCCTTTTATCTTGTATCATTGTATAGAAAATTCAAGATTTGCTCTTGTAGTTTTTTAGAAATATTGTTTGTAATATTTCGAAAATTTCCCAAAAATCCATGCTATGAGTGGAAACGTTCTGAAACTTGACGGACTAACAGTGTTCAATGTGTTCTAGTCATCGCAAGTTTCGTGCCAATAGCTTTAACAATGAGGAAAAGAGGAGCCCTTGGAGTTTCCACATTGACACATTTACTTAACGAAAAGTAACACAAAATTAGTTAACTTGTTATAGTTAGGATACAAACCCTGACCCATTTAGGAAATACTTGAGAAACTATTCCCCCCCCCCACCCCCTAATTTCGTAATGAGTACTGAAACATCTTTTTCATTGATCGCACAGGTCTAGTTCATACCCTTAACTCTGTACTTAAAGAAAATAGATTTGTTTAAGTCACCTCTGGGTGGCACTATATAGACATTTTTGAAACGGAGGACAGCCAGAAAGGCCGATTATTTACTAGCTTCCCGGCAACATAAAAACTCGTTTTAGATTGCCGTATATACTGGAGTATAAGCCAAGTTTTCAGCCCCCTTTTTAGGCTGAAAAAGCCCACCTCGGCTTATACTTGAGTCAAAGTTATTTATTATTTTACTGTGTTTATTATTATTATTATTATTATTACTAGCTGTCCCCTGCCAGGCGTTGCTGTGGCCCAGTCTGGTGATCTGGAAAATAAAGTAATGAGAAAGTGTTGGTTTCTAATATATGTAATTTCTTTATCCCAAACTCAAGGTCAATGCCCACCAAACCCTTCCAGTGTGTTCTGTTGGTCATGGAAGTCCTGCATGTCATGTTTGGTTGAATTCCATCATTGGTGGAGTTCAGAATGCTCTTTGATTGTAGGTGAACTATAAATCCCAGCAAATCCCTAATGTCAAGGTCTATTTCCCTTAAACTCCATTTGTGTTCATATTTGGGCATATGGAATATTTGTGCCAAGTTTGGTCCAGATTCATCATTGTTTGAGTCCACAGTGCTCTCTTAATGTGGGTGAACTATAATTCCCAAACTCAAGGTCAATGTCCACCAAACCTTTCCAGTTTTTTCTGTTGGTCATGGGAGCCCTGTGTGCTAAGTTTGGCCCAATTCCATCATTGGTGGAGTTCAGAATGCTCTTTGATTGTAGGTAAACTATAAATCCCAGCAACGACAATTCCCAAATGACAAAATCAATTTTTTTGAGTGGAGGACATAAATTGGACTGTTAGGTGTTTTGTGTCTAAATTTGGTGTCAATTCCCCCAGTGGTTTTTGAGTTCTGATGGTAGCACAAACTAGCATTGCAATTTTATTTATATAGATTATTATTATTATTATCACATTTCCATTATTTTACTCTATTACTATTACTATTATTATTATTATTATTATTATTACATTTGTTATTATTATTACATTTATTATTTTACTCTATCACTGTTATTATTGCATTTATTATTTTACTCTATTATTACTGTTATTACATTTTCATTATTTTACTCTATTATTACATTTATTATTTTATTTATTATTGCTATTACATCTATTATTTTTCTCTATTATTACTATTGTTCTGTCGCGCACTGGGTCTGAACAAATTGTCTTTATTCTATAGGACGTATACTTTAAACCCAGTGGGAAGCCGGGGTGCCTCAAAGAGAGATTCTTAGGGATTTCCTGAAGTGATGGTCTTTAGAGTCTTTAATGGCACAACAAAGTCTTTATTAAGGAACAAATAACAAATCTTCAAACAACACTTCAAAGCTTTCTTATTCTAGTCTTTAAGAGACTGACACTGACTTGGATTAACTACTTTCTCAGCATGAATCATAGAATCATAGAATCAAAGAGTTGGAAGAGCCCTCCTGGGCCATCGAGTCCAACCCCATTCTGCCAAGAAGCAGGAATATTGCATTCAAATCACCCCTGACAAATGGCCATCCAGCCTCTGTTTAAAACCTTCCAAAGAAGGAGCCTCCACCACACTCCGGGGCAGAGAGTTCCACTGCTGAACGGCTCTCACAGTCAGGAAGTTCTTCCTAATGTTCAGATGGAATCTCCTCTCTTGTAGTTTGAAGCCATTGTTCCCTTGCGTCCTAGTCTCCAGGGAAGCAGAAAACAAGCTTGCTCCCTCCTCCCTGTGGCTTCCTCTCACATATTTATACATGGCTATCATATCTCCTCTCAGCCTTCTCTTCTTCAGGCTAAACATGCCCAGTTCCCTAAGCCGCTCCTCATAGGGCTTGTTCTCCAGACCCTTGATCATTTGAGTCGCCCTCCTCTGGACACATTCCAGCTTGTCAATATCTCTCTTGAATTGTGGTGCCCAGAATTGGACACAATATTCCAGATGTGGTCTAACCAAAGCAGAATAGAGGGGTAGCATTACTTCCTTAGATCTAGACACTATGCTCCTATTGATGCAGGCCAAAATCCCATTGGCTTTTTTTGCCGCCACATCACATTGTTGGCTCATGTTTAACTTGTTGTCCACGAGGACTCCAAGATCTTTTTCACACGTACTGCTCTCAAGCCAGGCATCGTCCCCCATTCTGTATCTTTGCATTTCATTTTTTCTGCCAAAGTGGAGTATCTTGCATTTGTCACTGTTGAACTTCATTTTGTTAGTTTTGGCCATTCATCTCTCTAATATGTCAAGATCGTTTTGAATCCTGCTCCTGTCCTCTGGAGTATTGGCTCTCCCTCCCAATTTGGTGTCGTCTGCAAACTTGATGATCCTGCCTTCTAGCCCTTCATCTAAGTCGTTAATAACGATGTTGAACAGGACCGGGCCCAGGATGGAACCCTGCGGCACTCCACTTGTCACTTCTTTCCAAGATGAAGAGGAAGCATTAGTGAGCACTCTCTGTGTTCGTCCACTTAACCAATTACAGATCCACCTCACCGTAGTTTTGCCTAGCCCACATTGGACTAGTTTCCTTGCCAGAAGGTCATGGGGGACCTTGTCGAACCCTTTATAATCTCTCCCAGGCTGTCTATCATCTGGGCCTCACTGCTCTGAGTCTTACTACCGATCCCAAATGCGTCTGGACATTGAGTAAACCTACCAGCCAAGGCTTGATATTTCAGCTGGAATTCCGTGGTTCTGTAATGCTGTTCTGTGTGGACTTCAGGGCTGTTTTCCCCTCTGGTGCTGTGAGGCTGAGAGGCTGTGAGCTCTCAGCCAGAGCCTTTGGGATCTTTTCCTTCTGTTTCTATTTCCCCGGATGGTCCCCGGATGATCTTGAGGAATGAAGCTTTTCCTATGGGACGAGCTGTCTGTGTCCTATAGACTAGCTTCCTTGTGTGTGACTGACTGAAAATGGCTCCCTTCCCTTCTCAAAACCCAAAAGGGGGCGGAGCTAAGGAACCTAATGATGATGGACAGGTGGCCTGCCCTATAACTGCAAACTTTAACAGGAAGCCACCCTACTGCAAAATCCCGAGCCTTGGGCTGCAAGCAAACACTTAATACTGCCTCTGAAGACTGCCTGGAAGTTGCAGCAAGTACAACGTGTGGCAGCCAGATTAATAACGGGTGCTGGGTACAGGGAGCACACCACTCCGCTGTTACACCAGCTCCACTGGCTGCCAATTAGCTTCCGAGCACAATTCAAAGTGCTGGTGTTGACCTATAAAGCCCTAAACGACTCCGGCCCTGTTTACCTCTCCGAACGTATTCTCCCCTACAAACCATCAAGATTATTAAGATCGTCTGGAGAGGCCCTGCTCTCGGTCCCACCGGCCTCACAAGCGCGGCTGGTGGGGACGAGGAACAGGGCCTTCTCAGTAGTGGCCCCGCGACTCTGGAACTCTCTCCTGCCAGAGGTTAGAACCGCCCCAACAATCCTGACATTCAGGAAACAGGTGAAGTCGTGGTTATGGAGACAGGCTTTCGAAGAATGAGACAATGATCTGGATGGAAGACGGTGTATATTCGATTTTAGTATGACGACTGACCACTGTAGTTTTAAATATATGTGCTTTTCTAATGTTTTATTGTAATGTGTATTTTGATATTTTACCGATTGTATGTGTTTTTGTGGTTGGAAACCGGGCTGAGTCCCTCTTATGAGGTGAGAAGCTCGGTATATAAAGCTTTGAAATAAATAAATAAATAATACAAGGCAAATAAAGTGGGAGCTTCTGGTACGGTTGTACCAGCACAACTATTATTATTACATTTCCATTATTTTACTCTATTATTATTATTACATTTATGATTTTACTTTATTATTATTATTATTATTATTATTATTATTATTATTATTACATTTATCCTTTTACTTGGAATTCAGTAGAAGCTCCTTCCTTGGAAACGTTTTGTTGGTGGTTGTTGGGGTTCAGCCTGGGTGTGAACCTGAACCTGAACCTGCTTCTCTGATTGTATTTCCTGATGCTATTGAAAATGTATCTTCTGATGCTCCTGATGCTAATGAAAATGTTGATTCTGACGTCAGTGTAGAAGAAACTCCTGCAGGCTTGGAAGGCTTGGAAAGTGAAAGTACACAATCTCCTGAGAATGTTTCAGGGTCAAGCGGTGATAGCTCTCCAGAGAGGCTAACACCTGGGATCCTTAATGAGGATAGAAGAGGACAGATTTGGAGAAACAGGAGTGAATCGCAGAGTCGTCGAATGTTGGGGTTCAGCCTGATCCTGATCTGTGTGAACCGGATTCTCTGATAGTTTTTCCAACTGAGCAGGCTCTCCCTGACCCTGACAGTGTGGAATCTGTTGTTGATGCAGAAGTCAGCAGGGATGAAAATGAAACTCAACAGCTGGAAGAAAATGTTTTGGAAGTTAGCAGTGGTATCACTAGCCATGATATCTCTCCACCTGGGGTTTTTAATGAGGACCGAAGAGAACAGATAGTTAGAGACTGTTGGGGTTCAGCCTGAGTTTGAACTTGAACCTGATTCTCTGTTTGTTCCCCCTGATGCTAGTGGAAATGTACCTTTTGATGCCAATGCTCCTGAAATTAGTGAGAAAGAAACTGCTGTAGGTTTGGAAAATGCCAATGTTCCTGAAATTAGTGAGGAAGGAACTTCTGTAGATTTGGAAAATGAAAGTACCAGTGTTCCTTTCAGAGGGAGACCTTGAACTTTCCCTCCCTTCTGCACCTGTTAACTGTAATGACAACAGAAGGGGCCATATTTGGGAAGACAGAAGTAAATCACTCAGTTTGCGTCGATCCTCCCGAATTCAAGAATTAAAAACATTGGCTTCAGAACAGAAGGGCGGTTCACGGAACCAATTCTTGAGTTTTAATTGCAATACGCCGAGCTGATTGTCTCAGTTCAGGCATCGTTTCAGAATTGATGAAGAACCTTGGCAGTTCTCCCGGTTCCCTGGCCATAGTTTGGGAAGATTTCTAGGATATCAAGTACGGTTAGTGGATTGCTAACAGATTCCAGTATTTCCCAGTGAGACTTTTGGTTTTGCTTTGTCCATTTAAATTCATGTTTGCTGATTTTGCTGTGGCTTTTGACTTGCATTTTTCCTTTATTTTGTAACCATTTTTCTTCAATAAAAAAGGATTGTTTTTCACAGCCAAGTGTGGTGGATAGTTATCTTAGGGCCTCGTTCCCTGCTCTGGATTGCAACAGAGACCGAAATGTTTCCCAGTTTCTACGAAGGTCACATCGTTTACAGGAGAGACAGGCCCAGACGTCAAAGTCAAGGGGCGTTTCAAAGAATAGCTTCTTTGGTTTAAGAGGCCTCCTGCCGGGTCCCTCTTTAGATCAAGCAACGTTTGGGACTGTGGCTGTGCCTTGGCAGAATTCCTGTGTTTCATGGCCGGTAATCCCAGAGGCTTAGTTCTCAAATTCATGGTTAGTAAAAGGCTAACAGGTTCCTGGTTCTTGTATTGTGGCTTTTGAAATTTTGCTCAAGTTCAGAGATTCTACTGACTGCTGTGTTTTTCTGTGGCTTTTTGACTTTGCATTTACCTTTCTTTTGTAACCAATGTTTCATCAATAGACAAGGATTGCTTTTCCTACAGTCCAGTGTGGTGGATTTAATCTTATGGTCTCGTTTCTTGAACTGGGATGCAACATCGAAGGTCAAGCAGATTAAAAGAAACAAGAGCTTCAAAGCCTGGAGGCGTGTCACGAAACAGTTTCCTCGGCTTTAAGTGCCTCTCGCCGGGTTGACTCTTTAGATCAGGCATCGTTTTAGACTGAGGCATTACCTTGGCAGATCTCCCGTTTCCCGTGGCCTTCATCCCAAGAGGCTTCTAGTGCTCCAAGTACAGTTAGTGGATTGCTAACAGGTTCCAGGATTTTACAGTGTTGCTTTGGGGTTTTGATCTAGTTCATGGATATTTGTGATTGCTGATTTTTACTGTGGCTTTTTGACTTTGCATTTGCCTCTATTTTGTAACCATTTTTCATCAGTAAAAAGGGATTGTTTTTCCCACAGTCAAGTGTGGTGGATTCTTATCTTAGGGTCTCGTTTCCTGCTCTGGGTTGCAACAGTGGTATTATTCTATTATTCTCTTTCTTTTCCCTTAGTCAACAGAAGAATCACTTCTGGGGACCACCAGAAGTTTGCCAAGCTGGTGTCCAAGAAGTGGAAGCAAGTGGGCCGCTCCTTGCAGGTGGGCTGCCGCGCGCTCCAGGACCCCGCCATCGACAACCTGGCCCTGGAGTACGAGCGGGAGGGTCTCTACGAGCAAGCCTACCAGCTCTTGCGCAGGTTCATCGAGTCGGAGGGCAAACGGGCCACCATCCAGCGACTGGTTGCAGCCTTGGAGGAGAACGGCCTCATCAGCCTGGCGGAGGAGCTCCTGGGGATCCCGCAAGGAGACAACAACTCGTAAAAGTGGGACGGAACGAAGAGATCCCTTATGCGGGACTAGTAGTTGCGCAGCCACGCTGTTGAACTCTTCCGTGACTTTACAGAGAGTAGACCCTGCGATGGTTCCTCATTTGACCCCATGTCGCTACTTCACTGCCAAAATACTCTCAGGAATTGGCCTTCTTCTTCCAACGAGGTGGCTCAAATCACACTCAACAATCTCCTGTTGCAAATCAGATTGTTGTATTTGCTCAAATCTAACGCTCACTTTTTTTGGGACTAAATGGCCTTCCCAAAATTAGGGTGCGCATTAGATTCGTGTGATATAGTCATCTTAGTGCTGAGCCAAAGCAAAAGGGGAAGCTGGTTCAGGAGCTGTACCTGGAGCTCCTATTTTGAGGGATGCCATCTCTAATTTAATGGCCTTGGCTCAATGTTATGCAATACTGGGATTTGTAGAATGGCACCAGCATTCTTTGGCAGAGAGAGCTTGCATGACTCCATACAATTGAGCCAGGGCAGTTAGAATGGATTCATTCTACAGCAGTGTTTCTCAACCTGGGGGTTGGGGGTTTGTGAGGGGGTGTCAGAAGAACACCAAAGACCACCAGAAAACAGTATTTTCTGTTGGTCATGGAGGTTCTGTGTGGGAAGTTTGGCCCAATTCTATCATTCATGGAGTTCAGAATGCTCTTTGATTGTAGGTGAACTATAAATCCCAGCAACTACAGATCCCAAATGTCAAGGTCTATTTTCCCCAAACTCCACTGGTGCTCACATTTGGGCGTATTGAGTATTCGTGCCAAGTTTGGCCCAGATCCATCACTGTTTTGGTTCACAGTGACCTCTGGATGCAGGTGAACTACAACTCCCAAACTCAAGGTCAATGCACACCAAAACCTTCCAATATTTTCTGTTGGTCATGGGGGTTCTGTGTGGAAAATTTGGCCCAATTCTATCATTGGCGGAGTTCAGAATGCTTTTTGATTGTAGGTGAACTATAAATCCCAGCAACTACAACTCCCAAATGTCAAGCTGTATTTTCCCCAAACTCCACCATTGCTCACATTTGGGCATATTGAGTATTCGTGCCAAGTTTGGCCCAGATCCATCGTTGTTTTGGTTCACAGTGCTCTCTGGATGTAGGTGAACTACAACTCCCAAACTCAAGGTCAATTCTCATCAAACCCTTCCAGTATTTTCCATTAGTCATGGGAGTTCTGTGTGCCAAGTTTGGTTCAATCCCATTGTTGGTGGAGTTCAGAATGATCTTTGATTGTAGGTGAACTATAAATCCCAGCAACTACAACTGCCAAATGTCAAGGTCTATTTTCCCCAAACTCCACCAGTGTTCACATTTGGGCATATTGATTATTTGTGCAAAGTTTGGTCCAGATCCATCATTGTTTGGGTTCACAGTACTCTCTGGATGTAGGTGGATGTAGAGCCCCCATGACCCACTCTACATCCTGGTGCAGTTTGGAGGAGGATGGACCACAGATGATGGGACTTGAAGTACCTTCACTGACTTCCCGAGACTGCTGCAACCCTCATCAAATGACTGATCAAGACCGAACTTGACATACAGAGCCCCCATGACCCACTCTACATCTTGGTGCAGTTTGGAGGAGGATGGACCACAGATGATGGGACTTGAAGTACCTTCACTCACTTCCCAAGACCGCTGCGACCCTC
The DNA here is from genome assembly GCF_037176765.1 of Anolis sagrei. Lineage (NCBI taxonomy): Eukaryota > Metazoa > Chordata > Lepidosauria > Squamata > Anolidae > Anolis > Anolis sagrei. Next base: position 7,732,056 of record NC_090028.1, on the reverse strand, counting down.
ATCCAATGACTGATCGAGACCAAACTTGACATACAGAGACCCCATGACCCACTCTACATCCTGGTGCAGTTTGGAGGAGGATGGACCACAGATGATAGGACTTGAACTACCTTCACTCACCCCGAGACTGCTGTGACCCTCATCCAATGACGGATCAAGACCAAACTTGGCATACAGAGACCCCATGACCCGCTCTACATCCTGGTGCAGTTTGGAGGAGGATGGACCACAGATGATGGGACTTTAAGTACCTCCACTCACTTCCTGAGACCGCTGCGACCCTCATCCAATGACTGATCAAGACCAAACTTGGCATACAGAGCCCCCATGACCCACTCTACATCTTGGTGCAGTTTGGAGGAGGATGGACCACCGATGATGTGGACTTGGAAGTACCTCCACTCACTTCCCGAGGCCGCTGCCACCCTCATCCAATGACCGATCAAGACCAAACTTGGCATACAGAGACCCCATGACCCGCTCTACATCCTGGTGCAGTTTGGAGGAGGATGGACCACAGATGATGGGACTTGAAGTACCTCCAGTCACTTCCCAAGACCGCTGCAACCTTCATCCAATGACTGATCAAGACCAAACTTGGCATACAGAGCCCCCATGACCCACTCTACATCTTGGTGCAGTTTGGAGGAGGATGGACCACCGATGATGTGGACTTGGAAGTACCTCCACTCACTTCCCGAGACCGCTGCGACCCTCATCCAATGACTGATCAAGACCAAACTTGGCACACAGAGAGACAGGTCATAGATGAGACTGTCACTGAGTGATCACAATGAAAATGATATAAGTAGATTTAGTCTATGAAAGCTCATGCTGTCAACTTCCTCTCCGTCTCTTAAGGTGCTATAAGGATCTCTTTGTTATGCCAGTGTGTGCTTTCATTGCTGGAAACTCTAGAATTTTTCCAAAACAGAATATAGAATGAAAGCTTAAATGTGTAAAATAAGGAAAACGAAGCCTTAAATCCATGCCAAATGGAGACTTCATTACCCAAAGCACACAGTGATTACCTTTGCATTTGCAGCTGCTTTTCAATTAACCTGCTTTTTTTTTTCAGAACCAGCATTGCTAGGTGATTACTTGCACTTTCCTCCTTGTTGATGCCTTCTTGTGTTAATTGCAATATCAATGAATGTATTTCCATACTTTTGGGAGCCCTACTGAATGTATTTAGTGTAGAAATATGAGATTTTAAAGTAATTATTGGTGCTGGTCTTATCTTTCGAATGCTATGGCCACTTGGTGGGGTTCAGAACGCTCTTTCATTGTAGGTGAACTATAAATCCCAGCAACTACAACTCCCAAAAGTCAAGGTCTATTTTCCCCCAAAATCCACCAGTGTTCACATTTGGGCATATTGAGTATATGTGCCAAGTTTCGTCCAGATCTATCATTGTTTGAGTCCACAGTGCTCAATGGATGTAGGTGAACTACAACTCCAAAACTCAAGGTCATTGCCCACCAAACCCTTCTAATATTTTCTGTAAGTCATGAGGGTTCTGTGTGGAAAATTTGGCCCAATTCTATCGTTGGTGGGATTCAGAAAGATATTTAATAATAGGTGAACTATAAATCCCCGCAACTACAACTCCCAAATGTCAAGGTCTATTTTCCCCCAAACGCCACCAGTGTTCACATTTGGGCATATTGAGTATGCATGCTAAGTTTAGTCCAGATCTATCATTGTTTGAGTCCACAGTACTCTCTGGATGTAGGTGAACTACAACTCCAAAACTCAAGGTCAATGCCCACCAAACCCTTCCAGTATTTTCTGTTGTTCATGGGAGTTCTGTGGGACAAGTCTGGTTCAGTTCCATTGTTCCTGGAGTTCAGAATGCTCTTTGATTGTAGGTGAACTATAACTCCCAGCAACTACAACTCCCAAATGACAAACTCATCCCCTCCCAACCCCACCAGTATTCATTGTTGGTGGCGTTCAGAATTCTCTTTGATTGTAGGTGAACTATACATCCCAGCAATTACAACTCCCAAATGTCAAGTTCTATTTTTCCCCGAACTTCACCAGTGTTCACATTTGGGCATATTGAGTATGCGTGCCAAATTTAGTCCAGATCTATTGTTGTTTGAGTCCACAGTGCTCTATGGATGCAGGTGAACTACAACTCCCAAACTCAAGGTCAATGCCCACCAAACCCTTCCAATATTTTCTGTTGGTCATGAGGGTTCTGTGTGGAAAATTTGACCCAATTTTATCTTTGGTCGGGTTCAGAATGCTCCTTGATTGTAGGTGAACTATAAATCCCAGCAACTACAACTCCCAAATATCAAGGTTTATTTTTTCCCCAACTCCACCAGTGTTCACATTTGGGCATATTGAGTATGCATGCTAAGTTTAGTCCAGATCTATCATTGTTTGAGTCCACAGTACTCTCTGGATATAAGTGAACTACAACTCCAAAACTCAAGGTCAATGCCCACCAAACCCTTCCAGTATTTTCTGTTGTTCATGGGAGTTCTGTGGGACAAGTCTGGTTCAGTTCCATTGTTCCTGGAGTTCAGAATGCTCTTTGATTGTAGGTGAACTATAACTCCCAGCAACTACAACTCCCAAATGACAAACTCATCCCCTCCCAACCCCACCAGTATTCATTGTTGGTGGCGTTCAGAATTCTCTTTGATTGTAGGTGAACTATACATCCCAGCAATTACAACTCCCAAATGTCAAGTTCTATTTTTCCCCGAACTTCACCAGTGTTCACATTTGGGCATATTGAGTATGCGTGCCAAATTTAGTCCAGATCTATTGTTGTTTGAGTCCACAGTGCTCTATGGATGCAGGTGAACTACAACTCCCAAACTCAAGGTCAATGCCCACCAAACCCTTCCAATATTTTCTGTTGGTCATGAGGGTTCTGTGTGGAAAATTTGACCCAATTTTATCTTTGGTCGGGTTCAGAATGCTCCTTGATTGTAGGTGAACTATAAATCCCAGCAACTACAACTCCCAAATATCAAGGTTTATTTTTTCCCCAACTCCACCAGTGTTCACATTTGGGTATATTGAGTATGCGTGCCAAGTTTGGTCCAGATCTATCGTTGTTTGAGTCCACAGTACTCTCTGGATGTAGGTGAACTACAACTCCAAAACTTTGGCCACTTGTGATTACGTCTCTGTTTGCAACTCTTCCTTCTGGATTGGCCTTTCTGGAAAGTCTGATGTTTTCAGCCAAATTTGAGTCCCTTTTGAGGAGATAAAGCAATGTATAAAGGGAAAGCTTTTCCCTGACTAGTCATGTCCGACTGTGAATAGTGGTGTCATCTCCATTTCTAAGCCAAAGAGCCGGTGTTGTCTGTAGACACCTCCAAGGTCATGTGGCCAGCATGGCTGCATGGAGTGCCGTTATCTTTCCGCAGAAGCGGTACCTATTGATCTACTCACATTTGCATGTTTTCAAACTGTTAGGTTGGCAGAAGCTGGGCCTAACAGCAGGAGCTCACCCCACTCCCCAGATTAGAACCACCAACCTTTCGGTCAGCAAGTTCAGCAGCTCAGCACTACCGGGTGCAGTTGTGTCATGGGAAAAATATTGTTTGGTGAACATGTGGGTAGTTACTGTGAATGTCATGATACAAAACCTAAGGCAGTGTTTCTCAACCTGGGGGTCGGGACCCCTGAGGGGGTCGTGAGGAGATGTCAGAGAGGTCACCAAAGACCATCAGACAACACAGTATTTTCTGTTGGTCGTGAGGGTTCTGTATGGGAAGTTTGGCCCAAATCTATTGTTGATGGGGTTCAGAATTTCCTTTGATTGTAGATGAACTATAAATCCCAGCAACTACAACTGCCAAATGTCAAGGTCTATTTCCCCCAAACTCCATCTGTGTTTATATTTAGGCATATGGAATTTTTGTGTCAAGTTTGGTCCAGATCCATCATTGTTTGAGTCCACAGTGCTCTCTGGGTGTAGATGAACTATAGCTCCAAAACTCAAGGTCGATGCCCACCAAACCCTTCCAGTATTTTCTGTTGGTCGTGGGAGTTCTGTGTGCTAAGTCTGATTCAATTCCATTGTTGGTGGAGTTCAGAATACTCTTTGATTGTAGGTGAACTATAAATCCCAGCAACTACAACTCCCAAATGTCATAGTCTATTTTCCCCAAACTCCACCAGTGTTTGCATTTGGGCATATTGGGTATTCATGCCAAGTTTGGTCCAGATCCATCATTGTTTGAAGACACAGTGCTCTCTGGATGTAGGTGAACTACAACTCCAAAACTCAAGGTCAAGTGCCCACCAAGGCCTTCCAGTATTATCTGTTGGTCATGGGAGTTCTTTGTTCCAAGTTTGGTTCCATTCCATTGTTGGTGGAGTTAAGAATGCTCTTTGATTGTAGGTGAACTATAAATCCCAGAAACTACAACTCCCAAATGACAAAATCTATTCCTCCAACCGCCAAGTCTCTCTCTCACGTCCATCTGATAGAAAGTTTGATGGTGGAATGGAAAAGGAAACACTGTCCTGCTCTCTAGGAAAAGGTGGGGTCAAACAATTGAGCAGGAGGAGCAATTCAACTGGTGCAAACAACATTGATTGACAGCTATAAATAACCAATCAATCCAACTATACATTTACAGGGTAAAAAGGCAAAATCAGGCATGATAGAACAGTTCAAATCCTGCAACTTACAGTTCTACATATAGGTGGCGCCACTTGCGCCGTCACACGTCCCCTGGGCAACGTCCTTGCAGACGGCCAATTCTCTCACACCAGAAGTGACTTGCAGTTCCTCAAGTTGCTCCTATATTACTAACTACATTTCTTGTAATGGGCACTAATGTGTACTACCGTAATTTGCATCCTTTTGTACATTGTAACTTTAATCATTAAGACCTAGTGTCTGTACTACTGCAATGATTTCTGGTTTCAACCCTTTGAAAGCTGTTGTTTTTAAACATAGACGAAAATATGGCAAAAATCAAATAAACATGCGCTCCAATGTTGCAAAGGAACACGTTGTTTACTTGCAAGATCTCTCAGGAATGTTCTCAAAGGCCCAAAGGGAAGATTGTGTAGTGAGACGGTTAACATTTAGAACTATCTCAACTAGCAAAAGGAGAAGAGGAAATGCCGTGACTGGACTCATAGGACTTGTTGTTCATTCGTTCAGTCGTCTCCAACTCTTCGTGACCTCATGGACCAGCCCACGCCAGAGCTCCCTGTCGGCCGTCACCACCCCCAGCTCCTTCAAGGTCAGTCCAGTCACTTCAAGGATGCCGTCCATCCATCTTGCCCTTGGTCGGCCCCTCTTCCTTTTACCTTCCACTTTCCCCAGCATAATTGTCTTCTCTAGGCTTTCCTGTCTCCTCATGATGTGGCCAAAGGACTTCAACTTTGTCTCTAGTCCCTCCAGTGAGCAGCCGGGCGGGGCTTTCTTTCCTGGAGGATGGACTGGTTGGATCTTCTCGCATTCCAAGGCACTCTCAGAACTTTCCTCCAACACCACAGCTCAAAAGCATCTCTCTTCCTTCGCTCAGCCTTCCCTAAGGTCCAGCTCTCACATCCGTAGGTGACTACAGGGAATACCATGGCTTTGACTAGGCAATGGATCTTTGTTGCCAGTCTGATGTCTCTACTCTTCACTATTTTATCGAGACTGGACATTGCTCTCCTCCCAAGAAGGAAGCGTCTCCTGATTTCCTGGCCACAGTCTGCGTCTGCAGTCATCTTTGCACCTAGAAATACAAACCCTGTCACGGCCTCCACATTTTCTCCCTCTATTTTCCAGTTGTCAATCATTCTTGTTGCCATAATCTTGGTTTTTTTGACGTTTAGCTGCAACCCGGCTTTTGCGCTTTCTTCTTTCACCTTGATTAGAAGGCTCCTCAGCTCCTCGCTTTCGGCCATCAGGGTGGTGTCATCTGCATATCTGAGGTTGTTAATGTTTCTTCCAGCAATTTTCACCCCAGCCTTGCATTCGTCAAGCCCCGCACATCCTCGCATGATGTGTTCTGTATACAAGTTAAAAAGATTGGGTGAGAGGATGCAGCCTTGCCGTACGCCTTTCCCAATCTGGAACCCGTCTCCTGTTCCGTGGTGAGTTCTGACTGTTGCTCCTTGGTCCTTGTACAGATTCCTCAGGAGAGAGGGAAGGGGGCTTGGGATGCCCATCCCACCAAGAACTTGCCACCATTTATTATGATCCACACAGTCAAAGGCTTTGGAATAGTCAATGAAGCAGAAATAGATGTCTTTCTGAAACTCCCTGCCTTTCTACATTCTCCAGCATCCGGATATTGGCAATCTGGTCTCTCGTTCTTCTGCCTTTTCTAAACCCAGCTTGAACATCTGGCAACTCTCGCTCCATGTCTTGCTGGAGTCTTCCTTGCAGGATCTCGAGCATTCCCTTCCTGGCATGATGAGACATAATGGCCACTGGACGGAAGTTTGAGCAGTCTTTCGCATTTCCCTTTTTTGGTATGGGGACATAAGTTGATTTTTTCCAGTCTGATGGCCATTCTTGTGTTTTCCATATTTGCTGGCATATGGCATACATCACCTTGACAGCATCATCTTTTAAGATTTTAAACAGTTCAGCTGGGATCCCTTCATCTCCTTCACAGGACTAACAATCATTAAAACAACAGTGAGTAAATATATAACGTATGTGTATGTGTATGCATACATATACACACAAACATACACACACAACTATGGTATAGTGGACTGCTGTGAGCTTTTTGGGCTCCTATGGAGATGTTCCAGCAGCATTCCCTCCTGCTGTTTCGCCTGCATCTGTGGCTAATGGCATCTTCAGAGATCCGTTGGAGGCGAGGCAAGTGGAATAATGTCTAGAGTGGGAGGAAGAACCCTTGTCTGTTTAAAGCAAGTGTAAAATGATCAAGGGTCTGGAGAACAAGCCCTATGAGGAGCGGCTTAAGGAGCTGGGCATGTTTAGCCTGAAGAAGAGAAGGCTGAGAGGAGATATGATAGCCATGTATAAATATGTGAGAGGAAGCCACAGGGAGGAGGGAGCAAGCTTGTTTTCTGCTTCCTTGGAGACTAGGATGCGGAACAATAGCTTCAAACTACAAGAGAGGAGATTCCATTTGAACACGAGGAAGAACTTCCTGACTGTGAGAGCCGTTCAGCAGTGGAACTCTCTGTTCCAGAGTGTGGTGGAGGCTCCTTCTTTGGAAGCTTTTAAACAGGGGCTGGATGGCCATCTGTCAGGGGTGATTTGAATGCTTCTTGGCAGGGGTTTGGACTGGATGGCCCATGAGTTCTCTTCCAACTCTTTGATTCTATGATTCTATGAATGTTGCAATTAGAAAGCTTGATTAACATTGAGTAGCCATGAAACTGCAAAGTCAATCAGTGAAGGTATGTGCATAGAGGTGGCCTATGGGCCTGCACTTAAAAACAATCAGCGCTGACAAAAAGACCATCTGTCAGCTGCAAAAAGCCACCCTACTCGGATCTGTACGCATTATTCACCAACACAACATACAGTCCTAGACACTTGGGAATCGTCCAATGTGTGATCAAACAGAAGCCAGCATAGTGATCTCATTTACTGTGTACTAATCTTGTTATGTATCTAATAATAATAATAATAATAATAATAATAATAATAATAATAATAAAAACATGGATGTGGCTCACAAGTGGAACTCTGAAAAAGGAGACGGAGAGCCTGATTCTGGCAGCCCAAGAACAAGCCATTAGAGCAAATGCCATCAAAGCCAGAATGTAAAAGTCAACAAAAGATCCCAAATATAGACTCTGCAAGGAAGCAGATGAAACAATAGATCACATCCTTGTTGCGGGAAATTGCCAATATTCCCTAATCTTACCAACCGGGTCCTTGGCTGAACTGCTTTGGATGAAGCAACGTCCAAATGAGTTAGGGCAAAACGTGGTTTATTCATATTGCGCAATAGGAAGACGGACAAACAGCATAACACACAGTATGCCAGTACAAAATTGTCCGCCCCGACCTGGGACGAACGTCCGACATATATACCCTACTTGTTGACAACTTTCAAAGTTCTCCCTTTCCTTTATTTGGCATAGCATTAAGCAAGCATTTCCTTTAGCATAAACAACCCCCAGAATATCCCACCACAAGATATCCGTTGTAGTAAACAACTCCGAGGTTGTGTCCCATATATGGCGATATTGCATACATCTCCCAGTTACTGGCCGACTACTGGCCGACCACAGCCATTTCCTATGTAAGCTATGTGACACTTGCTTCCCTTGTGAAGGAGGCAGGCTGCATCTTTGAATAGAATATATGTTCTCTGATACCCTGTAATGATAGACCAGTGTTTCTCAACCTGAGGGTCGGGACCCCTGAAGGGGTCGTGAAGGGGTGTCAGAGGGTCGCCAAGGACCATCAGAAAACACAGTATTTTCTGTTGGTCATGGGGATTCCATGTGGGAAGTTTGAGCTAATTCTATCATTGGTGGAGTTCAGAATGTTCTTTGATTGTAATGAACCATAAATCCCAGCAACTACAACTCCCAAATGTCAAGGTCTATTTTCCCCAGTCTCTACCAGTGTTCACATTTGGGCATTTGAAGTATTTGTGCCAAGTTAGGTCCAGATCCATCATTGCATGAGTCCACAGTGCTCTCTGGATATAGGTGAACTACAACTCCCAAACTCAAGGTAAATGCCCGCCAAACCCTTCCAGTGTTTTCCATTTTTTGTGTGTCAAGTTTGGTTCAAATCCATTGTTGGTGGAGTTCGGAATGCTCTTTGATTGTAGATGAACTGTAATTTCCAGCAACTACAACTCCTAAATTACAAAATCAATCCTCCCCCAACCCCAGTAGCATTCACATTTGTGCCCATTTTGGACCAGTGAATGAAAATACATCTGCATATTGGATATTTACATTATGATTGATAACAGTAGTGAAATGACTGCTATGAAGTAGCAATAAAAACAACGTTATGGTTGGGGGTCACCACAATATGAAGGACTGTATGAAATGGTCACGGCATTAGGAAGGTTGAGAACCACTGTGATAGACCAACAAGATGGAGTCGCTTTGGTTCACCATTCCTCTCATCCTCAGCTGCTGCAAGAAGATCGTGCAGACAGACTACAAGCAGAGGCATAACACCGTTGCTCAGACAATTCATTGGAACTTGTGCCTAGACACTTGGGAATCATCCGTCGTGTGATCAAACAAAAGCCAGCATAGTGATCTTGTTTGCTGTGTACTAACCTTGTTATGTATCTAACAACAAACAACAACAACATTGAGGGAAGCCAATAGTAGTAAACTGCTTCAAGTGCAAAAAAGAGTGAATACTGTAAAAACACAATCCAGAGCAGAAGAGAAAACTGGCCAAAGAAGGCTCTCCATGGACAGTTCTTGGCAAAAATTGAGAGCCAAATTGACAAAGAAAAAACATGGCTGTGGCTCACAAACGGAACTCTGAAAAAGGAGACAATGGAGAGTCTGATTCTAGCAGTCCAAGAACAAGCCATTCAAACCAATGCCATCAAAGCCAGAATTGAAAAGTTGACAACAGTTCCCAAGTGTTGACTCTGCAAGGAAGCAGATGAAACAATAGATCCCATCCTCAGCTGCTGCAAGAAGATCGCGTGGATGGACTAAAAGCAGAGGCACGACACCATTGTTCAGATGATCCATTGGAACTTGTGCCACAAACACCATCTGTCTGCGACAAAGAACTGGTGGGATCACAAGCAAGCAAAGTTTATTGATTAGTCCATTGACCGTATCAACATTAAAAACAAAAACTGGTGGGATCACAAGCTGGAAAAAGTTACAGAGAATGAACATGTCAAGCTACTCTGGGACTTCTGAATTCAGACAGACAGAGTTTTGGAGCACAACACTCCTGACCTCACGAACATTGGGGGGGGGGGGGGACAAGTATGGATCATCAATGTTGCAATCCCAGGCGACAGCAGGATTGATTAGAAGCAACTGGAAAAACTTACACAATATGAGGATTTAAAGATCGAACTGCAAAGACTCTGGCACAAGCCAGTCAAGGTGGTCCCAGTGGTGATCGGCACACTGAGTGCAGTGCCTAAAGACCTTGGCCTGCACTTAAACACAATCGGCGCTGACAAAATTACCATCTGCCAGCTGCAGAAGGCCACCTTACTGGGACCTGCACACATTATTCGCCAATACATCAAAGAGTCCTAGACACTTGGGAAGTATTCAATGTGTAACTGAATACAAAATCCAGCAGAGTGATCTTGTTTCCTGTATACTAATCTTGCTGTGTATCAAATAATAATAATAATAATAATAATAATAATAGTGTCAGATGTGGACTCATCTTGTTGTGTTTCAAATAATAATAATAATAATAATAATAATAATAATAATAATGATCGAACTGCAAAGACTCTGGCACAAGCCAGTCAAGGTGGTCCCAGTGGTGATCGGCACACTGGGTGCAGTGCCTAAAGACCTTGGCCTGCACTTAAAAACAATCAGTGTTGACAAAATTACCACCTGTCAGCTGCAAAAGGCCACCCTACTGGGATCTGCCTGCATTGTTTGCCGATACATCACATAGTCCTAGACACTTGGGAAGTGTCCAACTTGTGATCCAATACAACAGCCAACAGAATGATCTTGTCTGCTGTGGACTCATCTTGTTGTGTTTATAATAATAATAATAATAATAATAATAATAATAATATGTCGAAGGGGTGATTTGAATGCAATATTCCTGCTTCTTGGCAGGGGGTTGGACTGGATGGCCCATGAGGTCTCTTCCAACTCTTTGATTCTATGAAGGCTTTCATGGCTGGAATCACTGGGTTGTTGTAGTTTTTTGGGGGCTATATGGCCATATTCTAGAGGCATTCTCTCCTGACGTTTCGCATGCATCTATGGCAAGCATCCTCAGAGGTAGTGAGATCTGTTGGAACTAGGAAAATTGGGTTTACATATCTGTGGAATGACCAGGCTGGGACAAAGAACTCTTGTCTGCTGGAGCTAGGTGTGAATGTTCCAACTGACCACCTTGATTAGCATTTGATGGCCTGGCAGTTGTTTGGTGTGGCTTGTTAGTGCCTGGGGCAATCTTTGGTTGAGAGGTGATCGGATGTCCCAGATTGTTTCCTCTCTATTGTTTTGCTGTTGTAATTTTAGAGTTTTTTAATACTGGTAGCTAGATTTTTTCCCCCCATTTTCATGGTTTCCTCCTTTCTGTTGAAATTGTCCACATGCTTCTGGATTTCAATGGCTTCTCTGTGTAGTGGTTGTTGGAGTGGTCCAGCATTTCTGTGTTCTCAAATAATATGCTGTGTCCAGGCTGGTTCCTCAGGTGCTCTGCTATGGCTGACTTCTCTGGTTGAAGTAGTCTGCAGTGCCTTTCATCAGTTGAAACATCCAGCAGTCAAGAGTTCTTTGTCCCACCCTGGTCATTCCATAGATACATAAACCCAATTTTCCTAGTTCCAATAGACCTCACAACCTCTGAGGATGCTTGCCATAGATGCAGGCGAAATGTCAGGAGAGAATGCCTCCAGAACATAGCCATATAGCCTGAAGAAATCAGCAACAACCTAGTGATTCCGGCCATGAAAGCCTTCGACAATAATAATAATAATAATAATAATAATAATAATAATAATAATGTATTGTCGCAGGCTTTCATGGCTGGAATCACTAGGTTCTTGTGGGTTTTTTCGGGCTATATGGCCATGTTCTAGAGGCATTTTTCCTGACGTTTCGCCTGCATCTATGGCAAGCATCCTCAGAGGATGCTTGCCATAGATGCAGGCGAAACGTCAGGAAAAATGCCTCTAGAACATGGCCATATAGCCCGAAAAAACCCACAAGAACCTAATAATAATAATAATAATAATAATAATAATTATTATTATTATTATTATTTAAAGAAATAGCATGTGTATTCTAGCTCACTTCAAAAGGTATGTTGCAGACACCATATGTGTGTGCGAGAGAGCAGTCATGCCTACGCATGCGTGTGTGTGGCCAATAGGACCCATCATCACCCTGAATAGATTGATGGACTTGCTAATCTATTCTAAGGCGATGATCTTATATTGGTGCTCCTCTTCCAAGGGTTAGAGGCGACTCATTTCCTCTTTTACAAGGAGATAACTTTACAGCTTGCTTTTCATTTCCCCCCAAAGGACGGTGTGGGGCCCTTTCTGGATTGCGCTCAGTGGGCCATTGTGTGCAGGCAACCGCAGCCGCTCTCATGTGCAGCCAAGCCCATTCCTTGTCTTCCCTATTGTGTTTTTTTTCCTGGAGGGCAGCTGGCCAACATCTGTATCAGGAGGGCTCCACAACTCCCCCTCCTCCTTTGGACTGAAACATCTGCTTGGATCATGTGACAGGCACTTGGAGGCAGTCTGTTGCAAGGTCCTTCTTCCAACACACACGAAAAAGAGAGCAAAACTTTGGAGAGATGACACTGGAAAAGGGGAGGGATGTGCCATGTTTGCATGCAACCCTATGACGGCGAAGGGAAGAGAGCCGGCGTGGCTTTGCTGAGCTAGGATTTCCTGGGCTATACGTTGAGAGGCCGAGGCCTGCCAGAACTAACGCGGGCCAGATGTGCCGACTTGGCAGCCTTGCGCCCAAACTTGATTGGAGGGATGCACCGCTGACGTGATTGCATTGGATGTAAGTATATGGAGACTTTATTTCAGGGTTGGGAGGAGAGTGTGCTCTTCAGGTCCCTTTTTGCAAGGAGGTCATCTTCATTCCAGCATTCCTCTTCTAATAGATCAGTGGTTCTCAACCTGGGGGTCGGGACCCCTGTGGGGGTCGCAAGGGGGTGTCAGAGGGGTCGCCAAAGACCCATCAGTGTTGGTCATGGGGGTTCTGTGGGAAGTTTGATCCAATTCTATCGTTGGTGGGGTTCAGAATGCTATTTCATTGTGGGTGAACTATAAATCCCAACAACTACAACTCCCAAATGTCAAGGTCTATTTTCCCCAAACTCCACCAGTGTTCACATTTGGGCATATTGAGTTTTTGTGCCAAGTTTGGTCCAGATCCACCATTGTTTGAGTCCACAGTATTCTCTGGGTGTAGGTGACCTACAACTCCAAAAGCTCAAGGTCAATGTCCACCAGACCCTCCCAGTATTTTCTCTTGGTCATGGTAATTCTGTGTGCCAAGTTTGATTCAATTCAATTGAACTATAAATCCCAGCAACTCCAACATTCCCAAATGACAAAATCAATCATCCCCAACCCCACCAGTATTCAAATTCGGGCATATCGGGTATTTGGGATTTGAAAATACATCCTGCATATCAGATATTTACATGACGATTCATAACAGTAGCAAAATGACAGTTATGAAGTAGCAACAAAAATAATGTTATGGTTGGGGGTCACCACAATATGAGGAACTCTATTAAGGGGTCACAGCATTAGGAAGGTTGAGAAACACTGTAATAGATCTTCTCTTCTTTCATCTTGCCCACTTCTCAATGGACTCACTCTTCCTACTCTCCACCTTTCTTCTAAAATTCTGTATTTATTTATTTGTCGTGTCAGGGCAACCAGTCAATTGTATTACCTTTCTAACAGAACAAAGCAAACAGACAGACAAAATACAAAACTTGCAAGTTTGGTAGTTGATTAAATGTCCTTTGACCGGTATCTGGCCACTTGCAGTGCCTCTGGTGTTGCTTCAAGAAGGTCCTCCCTTGTGCATGTGGCAGGGCTCAGGTTGCATTGCAGCAGGTGGTCTCTGGTTTGCTCTTGTCCACACTCGCATGTCGTGGATTCCACTTTGTGGCCCCATTTCTGAAGGTTGGCTCTGCATCTCGTGGTGCCAGAGCCCAGTCTGTTCAGCGCCTTCCAAGTCACCCAATTTTCTGTGTGCCCAGTGGAGAGTCTCTCATTTGGTATCAGCCATTGATTGAGCCTGCCACTTTTGGACTCTCGCTTGCTGAGATGTTCCAGCGAGTGTCTCTGTAGATCTTAGAAAACTATTTCTAGATTTAAGTCGTTGACGTACCGGCTGATACCCAAACAGGGGATGAGCTGGAGATGTCTCTGCCTTGGTCCTTTCACTATTGGCTGCTACTTCCCGGCGGATGTCAGGTGGTGCGATACAGTGTAATTTCTCCAGTGGTGTAGGGCTCAGACACCCCGTGATAATGCAGCAAGAGTAGCATAGCGCAAAGGCAGATGTCTTCACTGTGTCTGGTTGTGATCCCCAGGTTGTGCCAGTCAGCTTTCGTATGATATTGTTTCCAGTGGGATTCCTTCCCAAGTGCCAGCTAATACCTCTCAACAAAGGATTCCCCTGGAAAGTAATTCTATCTTGGCTTGACAAAACATAGGAATAATGATCTCCGTCTTGGAATAATTCTGAAACTGGTTGAGATTACCATAAATAGGAAAGGGATCTTGAAGCACTTTGTAGGGCTCAGACACCCCGTGATAATGCGGCATGTCTCATTAAGAGCCACATCCACTGTTTTAGTGTGGTGAGATGTGATCCACACTGGGCATGTATACTCAGCAGCAGAGTAGCATAGTGCAAGGGCAGATGTCTTCACTGTGTCTAGTTGTGATCCCCAGGTTGTGCCAGCCTTTTAAGTGCTTGACCATTCGAATCATAAATTCACAGAATTGTATGCTATGCGACCAGAAGCGACTTGCAGCATACAATTCTGTGAATTTATGATTCGAATGGTCAAACACTTAAAAGACATTATCTATGCCCCATCTTCAGGGCAAACAAAGGGAAATTTGGGGTGTTACTAAACTATGTGACAGTCAGCACATGTATGGATTGTCGAAGGCTTTCATGGCCGGAATCACTGGGTTGTTGTGAGTTTTTCGGGCTGTAGAAGCATTCTCTCCTGACGTTTTGCCTGCATCTGTGGCAAGCATCCTCTGAGGAAGCCTGCCATAGATGCAGGCGAAACGTCAAGAGAGAATGCTTCTACAACATTCTTAAGATCTTCTGGTGGGGCCCTGCTCTCAGTCCCGCCACTTTCGCAATCGCGTCTGCCGGGAACGAGAGACAGGGTCTTTTCTGTGGTGGCCCCTCGGCTATGGAACTCTCTCCCAATTGAGATCAGATCTCCTGACATTTCGCCTGCACCTGTGGCAAGCATTCTCTGAGGAAGCCTGCCATAGATGCAGGCGAAACGTCAGGAGAGAATGCTTCTACAACATTCTTAAGATCTTCTGGTGGGGCCCTGCTCTCGGTCCTGCCACTTTTGCAATCGCGTCTGGTGGGAACGAGAGACAGGGCCTTTTCTGTGGTGGCCCCTCAGCTATGGAACTCTCTACCGATTGAGATCAGATCTCCTGACGTTTCGCCTGCATCTGTGGCAAGCATCCTCTAAAGAAGCCTGCCATAGATGCAGGCGAAATGTCAGGAGAGAATGCTTCTACAACATTCTTAAGATCTTCTGGTGGGGCCCTGCTCTCGGTCCCGCCACTTTCGCAATCGCGTCTGGTGGGAACGAGAGACAGGGCCTTTTCTGTGGTGGCCCCTCGGCTATGGAACTCTCTCCCGATTGAGATCAGATCTCCTGATGTTTCGCCTGCATCTGTGGCAAGCATCCTCTAAAGAAGCCTGCCATAGATGCAGGCGAAATGTCAGGAGAGAATGCTTCTACAACATTCTTAAGATCTGGTGGGGCCCTGCTCTCGGTCCCGCCACTTTCGCAATCGCGTCTGGTGGGAACGAGAGACAGGGCCTTTTCTGTGGTGGCCCCTCGGCTATGGAACTCTCTCCCGATTGAGATCAGATCTCCTGATGTTTTGCCTGCATCTGTGGCAAGCATCCTCTAAAGAAGCCTGCCATAGATGCAGGCGAAATGTCAGGAGAGAATGCTTCTACAACATTCTTAAGATCTTCTGGTGGGGCCCTGCTCTCGGTCCAGCCACTTTTGCAATCGCGTCTGGTGGGAACGAGGGCCTTTTCTGTGGTGGCCCCTCGGCTATGGAACTCGCTCCCGATTGAGATCAGATCTGCCCCCTCGCGCCTGTCCTTCAGGAGGCTGGTGAAATCCTAGCTATGGAAGGAAGCATTCCCAGAGTAATGGCTGAACAAAGTTATTGACCACACATACGGACTGAGTTGGACCTGATAATGCGATTTGGCTTATTTGTAATTTGCCCAAATATGAACACAGCTGGAGTTTAAGGGAAATAGACCTTGACATTTGGGATTTGTAGTTGCTGGGATTTATAGTTCACCTACAATCAAAGAGCATTCTGAACTCCACCAATGATGGTATTGAACCAAACACGGCATACAGGACTTCCATGACCAACAGAACACACTGGAAGGGTTTGATGGGCATTGACCTTGAGTTTGGGAGTTGCAGTTCACCTACATCCAGAGAGCACTGTGGACTCAAACAATGATGGATCTGGACCAAACTTGACACAAAAATTCCATATGCCTAAATATGGAGTTTAAGGGAAATAGACCTTGACATTTGGGATTTGTAGTTACTGGGATTTATAGTTCACTACAATTAAAGAGCATTCTGAAACCCACAAATGACAGAAATTGGGCAAACTTCCCACAAAGAACCCCCAAGACCAACAGAAAATACTTAAGGCCATCCAGTCCAACTCCCTTCTCCATGGCAAGAAAACGTAATCAGAGCCCTCCTGACAAAGAGCCATCCAGCCATAAATATAGATAGATAGATATGATTCCCACGCACACACACAGATATAGTATCACAGATTTGAAAGAGACCCTTAAAGAAGGACTATGATATGTTGCATATTCCAGAGAAGGCAAACCAGACAATCTCGACATCAACACGGACAAAGAAACAACAAGAAATGCTGTTTACTCACAAGCAGAAAGGAATTACATAGATTAGAAACCAACACTTTCTCATTACTTTATTTTCCAGATCACCAGACTGGGCTATAGCAACACATGGCAGGGGACAGCTAGTAAACAATAAATAAATAATACAGCCCAAAATACAGCCAGCCCAAAAGACTCACAGAAAACCTATTAATTCTGGCCATGAAAGCCTTCGACAATAGTTACGGCAGGGCCAGCACTGCATACTGAGTAGGTTTGTAGAGGACTATTGGTTATTGCATGCTCAGAAGAGAAGTCCATCCTGCGCAACAACTCAAAGTGCATAAATATGGTGTGAATCAGACTTGCGCCATTATAGTTAACGAAGAGGGTGCCAAGTTTATCGCAGTCCAGCTGGAGTCCAAAAGGAATCGGAGCAATCCCAGCCAAAAGCTGTGCAAGGTCCAAAATATTGCAGCCAACATTTATCTCACTGCAAGGGAGGGAAACCATCACTACAGCTGGGATCCAACGTCAGGATCCATATGGTCGGTCAGGATCTACGTAGCATAAGTCACTGCTTGAATTCTTGTTTCACTTTTGCACAATCATAGAATCATAGAATCATAGAATCAAAGAGTTGGAAGAGACCTCATGGGCCATCCAGTCCAACCCCATTCTGCCAAGAAGCAGGAATATTGCATTCAAATCACCCCTGACAGATGGCCATCCAGCCTCTGCTTAAAAGCTTCCAAAGAAGGAGCCTCCACCACACTCCAGGGCAGAGAGTTCCACTGCTGAACGGCTCTCACAGTCAGGAAGTTCTTCCTCATGTTCAGATGGAATCTCCTCTCTTGTAGTTTGAAGCCATTGTTCTGCATCCTAGTCTCCAAGGAAGCAGAAAACAAGCTTGCTCCCTCCTCCCTGTGGCTTCCTCTCACATATTTATACATGGCTATCATATCTCCTCTCAGCCTTCTCTTCTTCAGGCTAAACATGCCCAGTTCCCTAAGCCGCTCCTCATAGGGCTTGTTCTCTAGACCCTTGATCATTTTAGTCGCCCTCCTCTGGACACATTCCAGCTTGTCAATATCTCTCTTGAATTGTGGTGCCCAGAATTGGACACAATATTCCAGATGTGGTCTAACCAAAGCAGAATAGAGGGGTAGCATTACTTCCTTAGATCTAGACACTAGGCTCCTATTGATGCAGGCCAAAATCCCATTGGCTTTTTTTGCCGCCACATCACATTGTTGGCTCATGTTTAACTTGTTGTCCACGAGGACTCCAAGATCTTTTTCACACGTACTGCTCTCGAGCCAGGCATCGTCCCCCATTCTGTATCTTTGCATTTCATTTTTTTCTGCCAAAGTGGAGTATCTTGCATTTGTCCCCTTTGAACTTCATTTTGTTAGTTTTGGCCCATCTCTCTAATCTGTCAAGATCGTTTTGAATTCTGCTCCTGTCCTCTGGAGTATTGGCTATCCCTCCCACTTCATACAAGTGGGTATGAATGTTGCAGTTGCATGGAAGAGGGATCTTAAACAGAACTTTGTATGGAAAGCTGCACCTAATTAAATCCTCTCTTTTCCACAACTATTAAAGAGGTGGGTTCTTGTAGGTTTTTCGGGCTATACGGCCATGTTCTAGAAGCATTCTCTCCCGACGTTTCACCTGCATCTGTGGCAAGCATCCTCAGAGGTTGTGAGGTCTATAATAATAAATCAGCTTGGCTACTGTAATGTCATGGCCTATTAGTAAGTGATACAGTTGTTCAGAAATTATAAGCTTCCCGTTACTACTTTCTAGGGACAATAAGGGACAAGAGGTTTTTTTTCTCCCACTCTGGACATTCTACACACACACAAACACATATATACATTCCATTTGCTTTACTGCCAACAGAAGCTCTGAAGATGCCATTAGCCACAGATAAAGGCGAAACGTCAGGAGAGAATGCTGCTGGAACATGGCCATACAGGCCGAAAAACTCACAGCAACCCCGGACGTTATTGATTGGTTGTTTCAGGCATATTGATGGCTTTTGTGCCCTGGTGCTTGAATATTTCATGCATGAGGTCAGTCCCCTGCCAGCCTACTCTTGGGAGAACGGAGCCCCCTCGGTCCCCCGTTCTGGCCATGGGAAAAGTGGAAAAAGAAACAGGCTATTCATGCTCCAGCACAAGCCAGGTGTCGGTCCAAAATGGCTTATTTTTACTCCTGGCCCAGCTTTCGGGGAAAGGCAGAGCTTGAAGTTTCCCACTGCCTTCCTTCCTCCCTTCCTTCTCTCTGCATCACCAAGAAGGGTTTTCCTGTGAGAACCCTGCCACGGAGACAGATCTTGCGATGGCACAGCCCTGGCTGGAGGATTTTACAGAGTCTGGCATCTGCCCAAGCTGGACATCGGAAGAGGTTTGCTCGTTTGGCTAAAGGAGGAGGAGGAGGACACCCGGACTTGAGACCGCAAGTGAATCCAGGTCTGTACAGAAGGTTGCAGGGAATCAACTGTGCAAATAACTCCAGACCCTTTCTTCTTCTTCTTCTTCTTCTTCTTCTTCTTCTTCTTCTTCTTCTTCTTCTTCCTCCTCCTCCTTCTCCTCCTCCTCCTCCACCACTTCCTCCACCACCTCCACCACCTCCTCCACCTCCACCTCCTCCGCCACCTCCTCCACCTCCTCCACCACCCCCACTTCCTCCACCACCTCCTCCACCTCCACCTCCTCCACCACCCCCACTTCCTCCACCACCTCCACCTCCTCCACCACCCCCACTTCCTCCACCACCTCCTCCACCTCCACCTCCTCCGCCACCTCCTCCACCTCCTCCACCACCCCCACTTCCTCCACCACCTCCACCTCCTCCTCCACCTCCACCTCCTCCACCACCTCCACCACCTCCTCCACCTCCACCTCCTCCACCACCTCCTCCACCTCCTCCACCACCTCTTCCATCTCCACCTCCTCCACCACCTCCTCCACCTCCTCCTCCACCTCCACCTCTTCCACCACCTCCACCTCCTCCACCTCCCCCACCACCCCCACCTCCTCCACCACCTCCTCCACCTCTTCCATCTCCACCTCCTCCGCCACCTCCTCCTCCACCACCTCCTCCACCTCCAACTCCTCCACCTCCTACACCACCTCCACATCCTCCTCCACCTCCTCCTCCACCTCCACCTCCTCCTCCTCCACCACCTCCACCTCCTCCACCTCCCCCACCACCCCCACCTCCTCCACCTCCCCCACCACCCCCACCTCCTCCACCACCTCCACCACCTCCTCCACCTCTTCCACCTCCACCACCACCTCCTCCT
Source organism: Anolis sagrei (assembly GCF_037176765.1). NCBI lineage: Eukaryota > Metazoa > Chordata > Lepidosauria > Squamata > Anolidae > Anolis > Anolis sagrei. Next base: position 7,711,966 of record NC_090028.1, on the reverse strand, counting down.
CCTCCTCCTCCTCCTCCTCCTCTTCTTCTTCTTCTTCTTCTTCTTCTTCTTCTTCACTGTAGCTCAGTGGTTCTCAACCTGGGGGTCGCGACCTCTGAAGGGGTCATGAGGGAGTGTCAGAGGGGTCACCCTTCCTCCTGCTCTTCCTCCTCCTCCTCCTCCTCCTCCTCTTCCTCTTCCTCTTCTTCTTCATGTTCACTTTAGCTCAGTGGTTCTCAACCTGGGGGTCAGGACCTCTGGAGGGGTCACGAGGGAGTGTCAGAGGGTGCACTCCTCCTCCTGCTCTTCCTCCTCCTCCTCCTCCTCCTCTTCTTCTTCTTCACTGTAGCTCATAGTAGTTTCTCCTGCATCTGTGGCTGACACCTTCAGAGGTTCTGTTGGCAGAGAGGCAAATGGAGTGTATGGCTATCATTTCCCCTCTCCCACTTTTCTTCTCCAAGCTAAATGTACCCAGTGCTTTAAGCTGCTCTATACTATAGAACCTTTAGGTCTCCCAACCTTTTTTTGACCAGGGACCACTTTGACCAGGGACCTCTTTAACCAGGGACCCCTTTGACCAGGGTCCTCTTTGACCAGGGACCACTTCAACCAGGGACCACTTTGACCAGGGACCACTTGACCAGGGACCACTTTGACCAGGGTGGGAGAAAGAACCCTTGTTTGTTTAAAGTAAGTGTGACTCTTGCAGGTAGCAAGCTTGAATAGCATTGAGTAGCCGTGAAGCTGTGAAGTCAATCAGTGAGGGTATCTGTGTAGAGGAAGTCTGGCCTCTGTTGCCTGGAGACACCCTCTGTTTGGGAGGTGTTAAGGGGCACTTGTTTGCTGTCTGGACATTCCAGAGACAGAATTACACACACACACACACACACACACACAACACTTCTGTGGAAAGCTAATGGCACTCCATACAGTCATGCTGGCCACATGGCCTTGGAGGAGTCTACGGACAATGCCGGCTCTTTGGGCTTAGAAATGGAGATGACCACCAACTCCCAGAGTCGGACATGACTAGACTTAATGTCACACATACATACACACACAGTCCACTTGCTTCACTGCCAAAAGAACCTCTGAAGATGCCAGCCACAGATGCTGGCAAAAAGGTCAGGAGAGAATGCTACTGGAACATGGCCATACAGCCTGAAAAACTCACAGTAACTCATTCAAACTCTTCTTTTGGGTGCTAAGGAGCCACATCCATAACTCTATGTTTATTCTTGTCATGTACCTTCAAGTTGTGCCTGATTTATGGCAAGCCTATTTTCTAGTCAGGAGTCCTACTTCTGAGAACGTGTGCCATTGATTTCCTCAGAGGATGAGAAACTAGCCTTGTCCAAGGTCACCCAATGCATTTCCATGGCCGAGCAGTGCCCTAACTGAACGTTCAAACTATTACATTTCATTGGCTCTACGCCTATATACAGGGTGATAACTTTCTAATGAGTGACGAACATGGCATAGTGGTTTGAGGGTTGGATTATGACTCTGGAGACCAGGTTCAGTTCCCCACTCAGCCATCCACAGAGTGGCCCCGGGCAAGTCACACCCTCTCAGCCATATAAAAATCCATGAGATTCTGTACATTTTGGAATGGGATGAGGTCCAAGGGGTCCAAGGGGTTTCCACAACCCCAACGCTGGTGGGATCTGGTCTAGTGTAGGTCCTCAGGTGGACCTACTGTATGATTTTGAGCCATACAGAATCGTTATGCAAGATTTGGGAGATTTTTCTGTGAACTCACAGATGCTACAGTACTAACAGAGCTGGCAAGTCGTTTTACAAGCGTTGGAGAAAGCAGTGAGAATAAGGAAATGTTGCTGTGTTGTAAGAGCAAAAGGGCAACGGAGTGTGAGCCAAGCTCCACCAAAGAGTCCAAGTTCACTCTTAGCACAGAATAGCCATAAAACTTGCTCTTTCCTTGGATTTGCTGTCCGGCCAAGAGGTAGCATTTCATAGTGACATGTCCAGATTTCATCCTCTCTGAATGAGATAAATAGATTGTCCAGTTGCCTGTAAGCAAACACTGAGCGGGGAACTGTCCTTGCAAGTTGCACAGCCGGACGAGATCCCTTCCAGTTCAGCTTCCGTGCAGGGCAGGGGACAGAGACTGTGCTGGTCTCCATCACGGATCACCTTCGATGCCAGCTTGACCAGGGCGGGTCGGTGCTGCTTGTGTTATTGGATCTCACAGCAGCATTTGACAGAGTTGACCACAATCTTTTGACCCACCGCCTTGCTGCTGTTGGAGTCAGGGGGACAGCTTTAAACTGGCGGTCCTCCTTTCTTCACAACTGTGGACAGCGAATGGAGAGGGGAGGCCTGGTCTCTGAGAGGTCCCCTCTCTCTTGTGGGGTTCCTCAGGGGGCCATTTTCTCCCCTCCGTTGTTCAACATTTATATGCGACCACTTGCTCAGCTGGTTTGAGGTTTTGGGCTTGAGTGTTACCAGTACGCTAATGACACTCAACTTGTGCTGAAGATGGAAGGCCGACCGGACTCTGTCCCCGACTATTTCCATCAGTGCCTCAAGGCCATTACTGGATGGCTGCGCGCCAGCAGGTTGAGGGATCCTATGGCTGGGTCAATCAGACCATGGGGATATCCAGCTGCCTGCCCTGGATGGCAAGGCGCTATGCCCGTCATCATTGGTAAAGAGTCTGGGAGTCCTTTTGGACCCTCTGCTGACAATGGAGGCCCAGGTCTCCGCCGTGAGTAGAACCGCCTTCTTTCACCTGCGGCAGGCTAGACGGCTGGCCCCCTCCCTGTCCAGGGACGACCTAGCTACAGTGATCCAGGCCACGGTCATCTCAAGACTGGACTACTGTAACGCCCTCTACATTGGCCTTCCTCTGTCAGGGATCCGGAAGCTCACGTTGGTGCAAAATGCAGCTGCTCGGCTTCTTGTGGGAATTCTGATGAGAATAACACTAATCTGACTGCAGCTGCATTGGTTACCAATTGAGCACCGGATCACTTTCAAAGTGATGGTACTCACCTTTAAGGCCTTGCATGGTCTGTTTGAGGACCGGGACATCCGTAGGGAGACCACGGTGCTTGTCTATAAAGCTATTGTCCTCCCAACACTGCTATACGCCTGCGAGACGTGGACTGTCTACAGACGTCACATGCAACTCCTGGAACGATTCCATCAGCGCTGCCTCCGGAAAATCCTGCAAATCGTTTGGGAAGACAAGCGGACAAACGTCAGCATGCTGGAAGAAGCAAAGACCACCAGCATTGAAGCGATGGTCCTCCGCCATCAACTCTGCTGGACTGGCCACGTTGTCTGGATGCCTGACCACTGTCTCCCAAAGCAGTTGCTCTACTCCGAACTCAAAAATGGAAAACAGAATATTGGTGGGAAGGAAAAGAGATTTAAAGATGGGCTCAAAGCCAACCTTAAAAACTTTGGCATAGACACTGAGAACTGGGAAGCCCTGGCCTGTGAATGCTGCAGTTGGAGGTCAGCTGTGACCAGCAGTGCTGCAGAATTTGAAAAGGAATGAATGGAGGGCGAAAGAGAGAAACGTGCCAAGAGGAAGGCATGTCAAGCCAACCCCGACCGGGACCGCCTTCCACCTGGAAACCAATGCCTTCACTGCGGGAGACGGTTTTATTTCTCGTGTCAGGGCAGCCAGTCAATTATATTACATTTCTAACAGAACAAAGCAAACAAACAGAGAAAATACAAAATGTGTGAGTTTGGTAGTTGATTAAATGTCCTTTGACCAGTATCTGGCCACTTGGAGTGCCTCTGGTGTTGCTGCAAGAAGCTTCCTCCATTGTGCATGTGGCAGGGCTCAGGTTGCATTGCAGTAGGTGGTCAGTGGTTTGCTCCTCTCCACACTCGCATGTCGAGGATTCCACTTTGTAGCCCCATTTCTTGAGGTTGGCTCTGCATTTCGTGGTGTCAGCACAGTCTGTTCAGAGCCTTCCAAGTTGCCCAGTCTTCTGTGTGCCCAGGGGGGAGTCTCTCATTTGGTATCAGCCATTGGTTGAGGTTCTGGGTTTGAGCCTGCCATTTTTGGACTCTCGCTTGCTGAGGCGTTCCAGCGAGTGTCTCTGTAGATCTTAGAAAACTATGTCTGGATTTAAGTCGTTGACGTGCTGGCTGACGTGCGGGAGACGATGCAGATCAAGAATAGGGCTTCATAGTCACCTACGGATCCACCTTGGAGTATTATCCTACTCGGACAACGAGGGATTGCCTAAGTAAGTAAGCAGTAAGTAAGTAAGTAAGTAATCTTTATTTATAAACCGTCTCCATCCCCCCCAAAGGGGACTCGGGGCGGTTAACATGAGGCGAAGCCCCAAATAATACAACATAATTAGACACAAAATAACAGGAAAATAACATCATAACAAAATATATAAAACAATATAAAACGACATAATAAAATCAAAATGTGATTTCTTTTCCAGTTAGAATATTTCTGAACTTTTAAAAAATCTCTTGCACAATATTCAAGGGCCTTCCCTCCCACAGAGAGGGATTCTGGGCTCTGGCCCAAACATTGGAGGCTCCAGGATTTCGCTGGCTTTTGCGGAGCGGTTGGCAGGCGAAATCTCTCAATCATGGAAAATGTGGGTTCCCATCTCGACGCAGAGTTGAGCCAAGGCCCAAGCCTACGAAGCGAAACTGGGCCAGAATTTGCTGCCAAGGTTGTCATTACCGTATTCTTACCCTCTCGTGTCAGAAAGAAAACCAAATCCGCCCAGAACAAAAGCAGCGCTTCATCGGAGACTCTCCGTCATCTTCAGAGTTCAAGATATAAGGGTTATGTGGAGCTCACTAAGATCTGGGAAGGCAAAAATGGCTCCGGGTCTTCAAAATTTGCTCTTATTTATTTATCACTAACTTGGGGACCCGGCGCTGCCCGGGTTATTTGAGAAAGGAATTGTGAATCAAGGTTGGTCTTTATCAGTTATTTATATGGCTCGCAGTGGTCTCAGGAAGTTAGTGAAGGTACTGCGAATCCCATCATCTGTGGTCCATCCTCCTCCAAATTGCACAAGAATGGAGAGTAGGTCGTGGGGGCTCTGTGTGCCAAGTTTTATTCTTGCTCAATCATTGGATGAGGGTCAAAGGTCTCAGAAAGTGAGTTTAGGTACTGCAAGTCCCATCATCCATAGGCTGTTCTCCCCCAAACCTCACTAGAATGTTGAGTTGGTCAAGGGGGCTCTCTGTGCCAAGTTTGGTCTTTCTTGGTATTTGGATAAGTGTCGCTGTGGTTTCAGGAAGTGAGTGAAGGTACTGGAAGTCCCATCATCCATCATCTGTCCTCCTCCAAACAGCATCGGGATGTAGAGTGGGTCATGGGGGCTCTGTGTGTCAAGTTTGGTCTTGATCGGACATTAGATGAGGGTTGCAGCAGTCCTGGGAAGGGAGTGGAGGTACTTGAAGTCTCATAATCCATGGTCTGTCCTCCTCGAAAGTGCACCAGGATGTAGAGTGGGTCATGGGGACTCTGTGTGCCAAGTTTGGTCTTGATCAGTCATTGGCGAGGGTCGCAGTGGTCTCAGGAAGTGAGTGAAGTGACTGCAAGTTCCATCATCCATTGCCAAATTCTTCCAAACCGCACCAGGATGTAGAGTGGATCATGCGGGCTCTCAGTGTGAATTGTGGTCTTGATCCATCATTGTTGGCAGTTGTAATGGCCTTAGGAAGGGAGTGCAGGTATTGCAAGTCCCATCGTCCATGGTGCATCCTCCTCCAAACTGCACCGGGATGTAGAGTGTGTCATGGTGACTCAGTGTGCCAAGTTTGGTCGTTATTGGTATTTGGATGGGGGTTGCAGTGGTCTCAGTAATTGAACAAAAGTACTGCAAGTCCCATAATCCATGGTCCATCCCTGGCCAAAACACACCAGGGCGTAAAGTGGGTCATGAAAGGTCTATGTGCAAAGTTTGGTCCTGATCAGTCATTGGATGAGGCCAATAGCGGTCTCAGAAAGTGAGTGATGGTACTGCAAGTCCCATCATCCATGGTTCATCCTCCTCCAAACTGCAGTAGGATGTCGAGTGGGTCATGGGGGCTTTGTGTGCCAAGTTTGGTCTGTATTGGTAATTTTCTGACCCTCTGGCCTTTTCCTTTCCTCTCTTTGTCATCTCGGAATTGAGGCTGGCCAATCAGAGACCATATGCAAATTTCCTTCTCATGTCCCCGTTTCTGTCATGAACTCTTTTCTCCACTAGGGGCTCCTATTGAAGCTGGCCAATCAGAGACCATATGCAAATAGCACCACAACGGCAGCCAATCAGAAAGCTGGCACACTTTTGTCCTCCGCATACAAACTTTGACTTTTATTATATGTATAGATAGATAAAAATCAGAAGCAAACTGAGGGTACAGTTGCAAAGTATTTTAAAAATACACAAAGTTTAAGAACTTGGCATTATACTAAATGTCATTTGACCAGAAGGTCACCACTTGGGGTGCCTCTGGTGTTGCTGTAAGGAGGTCCGTTGTGCATGTGGCAGGGCTCAGACTGCATTGTGGTCAGTCGTATTATATTTTTAAGAAAACAAACAAACAAACAAACAGACAGACAGACAGACAAACACACAGTTTGCAAGTTTGGTAGTTGATTAAATGTCCTTTGACCAGTAGCTGGATCCCCTTATCTTTTTCTATCGGAGCCTGGCAGATCACCGAAGGCACTGTTCGGCCTGTCTGTTTTGACTAATGTCCTCTCGCCTATCGATTTGCTCATTAAGTCTCGCAGCTGGGCCAGGCGCCCAGTTGTTTTCAAGCCCCAAATCCTGGGAACTCTCTGGTAGCAATTCAGGGAGTATACTATCATCCCCATACCCTTCAGGGACTTACTTACTTACTTACTTTACTTAGGCGATCCCTCGTTTTCCGAGGATGATTGTCTTCCAGTGTTCTTGTGGATCCGTATGTGGCTGTGGAGCCCTATTCTTGCTCTGCATCTTCTTCCACAGTGAGGGCATTGGTTTCCAAGTGGAAGGCGGTCTCGGTCGGAGTTGGCTTGACGCGCCTTCCTCTTGGTACGCTTCTCCCTTTCACCCTCCATTCGTGCCTCTTCAAATTCTGCAGCACTGCTGGTCACAGCTGACCTCCAGCTGGAGCGCTCAAGGGACAGGGCTTCCCAGTTCTCAGTGTCGATGCCAGAGTTTTTAAGGTTGGCTTTGAGCCCCGTCTTTCAATCTCTTTTCCTGCCCACCAACATTCTGTTTTCCGTTCTTAAGTTCGGAGTAGAGCAACTGCTTTGGGAGACGGTGGTCGGGCATCCGGACAACGTGGCTGGTCCAGCGGAGTTGATGGCGGAGGACCATCGCTTCAATGCTGGTGCTCTTTGCTTCTTCCAGCACGCTGACGTTTGTCCGCCTGTCTTCCCAAGAGATTTGCAGGATTTTCCGGAGGCAGCGCTGATGGAATCGTTCCAGGAGTTGCATGTGACGTCTGTAGACAGTCCACGTCTCACAGGAAGACCTTCGGGGACATTCTCATGGGAAACTACACTTTGCATAGGGGTCTCCTGGTCCTTCTCTGCATCAGTATCATTGATCAAACCATTGCCATCTTGAAATTCATTGGCATCACTTCCCACATCCAAAGAACCCTGATCCTGAAACACAATCACAGGCTGAACTCCAACAAGCTCCTTCTTTTATAGCAGATTTCCTGTGAAGTGGGTGAGGTGGTAGTCCTATGTGATACTATAAAAAAATTTCTCAGGAGAAGGCAATGATTTACAGTGTCATAAGCTACTGACAAGTCTAAGAAAAGTTGCTCTGATTTACTACAGGTGAAATCCTGCTTGGAGGGATTACGCGACCCTCTGTTGAAGATCGTAAACAGCTCCCTTGAGCAAGGAGTTTTTCCAGAGGGTTTAAAAGAGGCGGTGGTCTCTCCCCTGCTCAAGAAACCAGACTTAGATCCTTCGGTTCCCTCCAGTTACCGCCCAGTTTCGAACCTCTCGTTCCTGGGCAAGGTGATTGAGAGGGCAGCAGCAGAGCAGTTGCAGCAATTCCTAGACGACACAGCCGGACTAGATCCCTTCCAGTCCGTCTTCCGTGCGGGGCACGGGACAGAGGCTGTGCTGGTCTCCATCACGGATCACCTTCGATGCCAGCTTGACCAGGGCGGGTCAGCGCTGCTTGTGTTATTGGATCTCACAGCAGCATTTGACACAGTCGACCACAATCTCTTGACCCACAGTCGACCACAATCTCTTGACCCACCGTCTTGCTGTTGCTGGAGTAAATTGGCTGTCCTTCTTTCTTCACAACCGTGGACAGCGAGTGGAGAGGGAGGCCTGGTCTTTGAGAGGTCCCCTCTCTCTCTCTTGTGGGGTTCCTCAGGGGGCCATTCTCTCCCCTCTGTTCTTTAACATCTATATGCGACCACTTGCTCAGCTGGTTCGAGGTTTTGGGCTGGAGTGTTACCAGTACGCTGATGACACTCAGCTGGTGCTGAAGATGGAAGGCCGACCAGACTCTGTACCCGATTGTTTCCATCAGTGCCTCGAGGCCGTGACTGGATGGTTGCGTACCAGCAGGTTGAGGGTGAATCCAGCAAAGATGGAGATCCTATGGCTGGGTCGACCGGGCAGTAGGGACATCCAGCTGCCTACCCTGGATGGCGAGGCACTACGCCCGTCATCTTTGGTCAAGAGTCTGGGAGTCCTTTTGGACCCTCTGCTGACGATGGAAGCCCAGGTCTCCGCCGTGAGCAGAACCGCCTTCTTTCCCCTGCGGCAGGCTAGACAGCTGGCCCCCTCCCTGTCCAGGGACGACCTAGCTATGGTGATCCAGGCCATGGTCATCTCAAGACTGGACTACTGTAACGCCCTCTACATTGGCCTTCCTCTGTCGGTGATCCGAAAGCTCAAGTTGGTACAAAACGCAGCTGCTCAGCTTCTTGCGGGAATTCCGATGAGATGCCACATAACCCCAATCTTACTACAGCTGCATTGGTTACCAATTGAGCACTGGATCACTTTCAAAGTGATGGTACTCACCTTTAAGGCCTTGCATGGTCTGGGGCCAATGTATCTGAGGGACCGCCTCACTCCCTACCAACCCCAGAGATTCCTCCGTTCCGAGGACCAAGATCTATTGGAAGTCCCCAGTGTCAAGACCTTGCGTCTAACAGCAACCAGACGCAGAGCCTTCACAGCAGTGGCACCCTCACTCTGGGATACTCTGCCACCTGAAGTCTGTGCCTTGCGGGACTTACCAGCTTTCCGCAGGGCACGTAAGACATACCTGTTTCGACAGGCTTTTAATGTTTGATAGTGTTGTTTTAAATTGCTTAAATTTTTTTGTTAGATTTTAGCCATTCTTGTAAGCCGCTCCGAGCCCCAGGGGAGTGGTGGCATATAAGTTTAAATAATAAATAAATAAATAAATAAATAAATAAATAAATACAAGTGGTGCCATAAACCGTTCTGACCTCTCTCTTCTTTATTTGCAGATGGAAAGGGCCAGCAGACCATTCTCCTAATACAACATCGAACGTCCCTTGGAAATTTGTGAAAACAATGAGAGTTCAACTGAAGGGTGATGCCATCTGTACACTCTTCCTGGTGGTAGCGCTCTTCACCATCCTCTATTCCCAGCTGGGACACACTTCCCTTCGAGAAGAACAAGTGAAGGTCCCAAAGAGGCCTTCACCATCAACACGTAGGGCCTTCCATGCCCTCCAAAGGAAGCTGGATGCCAGGCCGACAGCATCCGGGCCCAGAATGATTTCGGCCATGAAGCATCTCAAGGTGGCAAGTCAAAACCATGTGGGCACCAGCCCTCCACCTTCAACACCTTCCGCCTTTGATTTCAGGCAATACCTTCGGGACAAAGACAACAGGAAGTTTGATATTCTCATTAACCAACCCAAGAAGTGCAAAAGGAGCCCAGGTGGTCCTTTCTTGCTCATTGCTGTCAAATCCCTGGTGGAGGACTTTGATCGCCGGGAGATTGTCCGGAAAACCTGGGGAAGGGAAGGGTTGGTGAACGGAGCTCAGGTTCAAAGGGTTTTCCTCCTGGCTGTCCCGAGGAATAAGACGACTTTGCCGACTTGGGAGACTCTCGTCCAACAGGAGAGCCAGATGTATCGGGACATCCTCTTGTGGGACTTCCTTGACACCTTCTTCAACTTGACTCTGAAAGAGATCCATTTCCTCAACTGGGCGGACGAGTTCTGTTCCAACACCAAGTTCATCTTCAAGGGTGACGCCGACGTCTTTGTCAACGTAGAGAACATTGTGAACTTCCTCGAGAGCCGCGATCCCGCCGAGGACCTCTTCGTGGGGGACATCATCTACAACGCACAACCGATCCGGACGCACAAAAGCAAATACTTCATCCCAGAGACAATGTACGGGTTGGGCATGTATCCGGTCTACGCTGGAGGTGGAGGGTTCTTGCTCTCCAGCAGTACCATGAGGAAGCTCTCCCAGGCCTGCAGCCAGGTGGAACTCTTCCCCATTGACGACGTCTTCTTGGGCATGTGCCTGCAAAGAATCAACCTGAAGCCTGTCATGCATGAAGGGTTCAAGACCTTTGGGATTACCAAGCCCTCCGCTGCGCCTAACCTGCAGACTTTTGATCCTTGCTTTTACAAAGACCTCATGGTGGTCCATAGCCTGAAGGTGGCAGAAATCTGGCTGATGTGGAATCTACTCCACAATTCGCGGCTCTCTTGCACACAAAGGAAGCAAGTCAAGAAGGCTTTCCGATGGAAAATGAAAACTAAAGAGACTACCCTTGGTTATCCTGCATGAGATTGACATACAAACAGTTACGTTCCACACACAACACAACAGACACCGAATCCTTGCCTTAGGCTCATTGTCCGAGTAGGATAGTCTTCCAAGATCAGTGTTCTGGTGGGTCTGTAGGTAATTGTGGAGCCCTATTCTTAATATGCATCTTCTCCCGCAGTCAGGGGCGGCTCGTCCATTATGCAAAGTAAGCGGTCGCGGTACACTTTTTTTTTTGCCAGGGGCGCAGAGGTGCCTCTGCAAATGCCCCTCGACTGCCACTTGAGGAATCATAGAATCATAGAATCATAGAATCAAAGAGTTGGAAGAGACCTCATGGGCCATCCAGTCCAACCCCCTGCCAAGAAGCAGGAATATTGCATTCAAATCACCCCTGACAGATGGCCATCCAGCCTCTGCTTAAAAGCTTCCAAAGAAGGAGCCTCCACCACACTCCGGGGCAGAGAGTTCCACTGCTGAACGGCTCTCACAGTCAGGAAGTTCTTCCTAATGTTCAGATGGAATCTCCTCTCTTGTAGTTTGAAGCCATTGTTCCATTGCATCCTAGTCTCCAAGGAAGCAGAAAACAAGCTTGCTCCCTCCTCCCTATGGCTTCCTCGGCTCAGAACAGCCCTAGCAGTCCAGTGGGAGCCTCAACTTCCTTGCCTCACTGCTGGGCGATCCTCTTCCCGAAGGGGCCGGGCCCTTGAGCCTCGCCTAGCCCCTCTCATTCTTGCTCCATATCAATGATTGGTTGGGGGGGGGGGGGTGGCACGAAAATACTGTTTGCTTACCATTGAAAATTACCTAGGGCCGCCTCTGCCCACAGTGAGGGCATTGGTTTCCAGACGGAAGGCGGTCTCGGTTGCCTTCCTCTTGGCACGTTTTTCTCTTTCGGCCTCCATTCGTGCCTCTTCAAATAATAATAATATAATAAACTGTATTTATACCTGTTGCATCCCAGTTCAAGAAATGAGACCATGAGATTAAATCCACCACACTGGACTGTAGGAAAAGCAATCCTTGTTTATTGATGAAAAATTGGTTACAAAAGAAAGGTAAATGCAAAGTCAAAAAGCCACAGAAAAACACAGCAGTCAGTAGAATCTCTAAACTTGAGCAAAATTTCAAAAGCCACAATACAAGAACCAGGAACCTGTTAGCCTTTTACTAACCATGACCTTGATAACTAAGCCTCTGGGATTACCGGCCATGGAACACAGGAATTCTGCCAAGGCACAGCCACAGTCCCAAACGTTGCTTGATCTAAAGAGGCACCCGGCAGGAGGCCTCTTAAACCAAAGAAGCTATTCTTTGAAACGCCCCTTGACTTTGACGTCTGGGCCTGTCTCTCCTGTAAACGATGTGACCTTCGTAGAAACTGGGAAACATTTCTGTCTCTAACTATCTGTTCTCTTCGGTCCTCATTAAAAACCCCAGGTGGAGAGATATCACGGCTAACTTCTAAAACATTTTCCTCCAGCTGTTGCGTTTCGTTTTCATCCCCGCTGACCTCAGCATCAACAACAGATTCCACACTGTCAGGGTCAGGGAAAGCTTGCTCAGTTGGAAAAACTATCAGAGAATCCGGTTCACACAGATCAGGATCAGGCTGAACCCCAACAATACCCCGCCACCATCTCCCCGATGGGTACTTGGAGCAGCTTACATGAGGCCAAGCCCAAATAACAATTTGTTATGTGTTCAAATTCTACAGCACTGCTTGTCACAGCTGACCTCCAGCTGGAGCACTCAAGGGCCAGGGCTTCCCAATTCTCAGTGTTTATGCCAAAGTTTTTCAGGTTGGCTTTGAGCCCATCTTTTTCATTTTCCGTTCTTGAGTTCGGAGTAGAGCAACTGCTTTGGGAGACGGTCGCCGGGCATCCAGACAACGTGGCCGGTCCAGCGGAGTTGATGGCGGAGGACTATCGCTTCAATGCTGGTGGTCTTTGCTTCTTCTTCCAGCACGCTGACATTTGTCTGCTTCTCTTCCCAAGAGATTAGTAGGGTTTTCCGGAGGCAACACTGATGGAATCGTTCCAGGAGTTGCATGTGACATCTGTAGACAGTCTATGTTTCGCAGGCGTATAGCAAGGTTGGGAGGACAATAGCTTTGTAAACAAGCACCTTGGTCTCCCTACGGATGTCCCGGTCCTCAAACACTCTCTGCTTCATTCGGAAAAAATCTGCACTATTCCTAGAGCTAGAAGAGGCCACAAGAGCCACCTACTCCAACCTCATCATACAGGCATACATTGCTTACACACTAGCCGACATTGCATTAAAACTTTTTAGTTTTCACGAACCAGTGTCAAGTGATGAATGTAGTTATTGAGTCAGCTCTGAACACTGTGATTAAGTGGATGAGAAATAGGAATGGGCTGAGAACCAGCAATGTTGCCCTATTCAAACAAGAGATGGAGGCATCTCGTAAGGCAGCTCTCCTTCCATGAATGGTTCATAGAATTGGAAGAGACAAGTAACATCTAAGGCTGATTCTACACTGCCGTATAATCCAGATTATCAAAGCAGATGATCCACATTTTCTGCTTTGAACTATATAATCCAGTACAAAGCAGATAATCTGCATGTGGATAATTTCAACAGAAAGGAGGAAACCATGAAAACGAACAAAATCTGGCTACCAGTATTAAAAAACTCTAAAATTACAACAGCAAAACAACAGAGAGGAAGCAGGCAGGGACATCTCTCAACAAAAGATTGCCCCAGGCACTGCCAGGCCATCAAATGCTAATCAAGGTGGTCAGTTGAAACATTCACACTTAGCTCCAACAGACAAGAGTTCTTTGCCCCACTCAGGTCATTCCACAGATATATAAACCCAGTTTCCTAGTTCCAATAGACCTCACTACCTCTGAGGATGCTTGCCATAGATTCAGGTGAAACATCAGGAGAAAATGCCTCTAGAACATGGCCCTATAGGCCGAAAAACCTACAACAACCCAGTGATTACGGCCATGAAAGCCTTCAACAATACAATCTGGATTGTATAGCAGTGCAGATTCAGCCCTAGGCCTCTTCTATACTACCACATAACATCCAGACCATCTGCTTTGTACTGGACTTTATGGCAATGTAGACTCATATAATCCAGTTCAAAGCAGAAAATGTGGATTATCGGCTTTGATAATCTGGATTATATGAATCTACACCACCATATAATCCAGTTCAAATAAAATAATCTGGATTTTATATAGCAGTACAGAATGGGTTGATGGTTAGATCTACACTGACATATAATCCAGATTATCAAAGCAGATGATCCACATTTTCCGCTTTGAACTGGATTATATGAGTCCATACTGCCATGTAAATTAGTACAGATCAGATAATCTGGATTTTATATGGCAGTGCAGAAGGGGCTTATGGCTGGATCTACACTGCCATATAATTCAGATTATGAAAAGCGGATGATCCTCATTTTCTGCTTGGAACTGGATTATAAGTGTCCACACTGCCATATAATCCAGTTCAAAGTAGATAATCCGGATTTTATATGGCAGTGACGAAGAGACCTATGGCTAGATCCACGCTGCCATATAATCCAGATTAACAAAGCAGATGTTCCACATTTTCCATTTTGAACTGGATTATATGTCAGTTTAGACTCATATAATCTAGTTCAAAGCAAAAAATGTGGATTATCTGCTTTGATAATCTGGTTTATATGTCAGATAATATGGATTATATGAATCTACACTGCCATATAATCCAGTTCAAATAAAATAATCTGGATTTTATATGACAGTGCAGAAGGATCCTATGGCTGGATCTACACTGCCATATAATCCAGATTATCAAAACAAATGGTCCACGCTGCTATATAATCCAGTTAAAAGCAGATAATCTGGATTTTATATGGCAGTGCAGAAGGGGTTTACGGCTGGATCTACACTGCCATATAATCCAGATTATGAAAAGCGGATGATCCTCATTTTCTGCTTTGAACTGGATTATATGAGTCCACACTGCCATATAATCCAGTTCAAAGCAGATATGTATTTTATATAGAGGTGTAGAAGGGACCTATTGCTAGTTCTACACTGCCATATAATCCAGATTATCAAAACAGATGGTCCTCATTTTCTGCTTGGAACTGGATTATATGTGTCCACGCTGCCATATAATCCAGTTCAAAGTAGATAATCCGGATTTTATATGGCAGTGACGAAGAGGCCTATGGCTAGATCCACGCTGCCATATAATCCAGATTATCAAAGCAGAGAATCCACTATTTTCTGCTTTGAACTGGTTTATATGAGTCCACACTGCCATATAATCCAGTTCAAAGCAGATAATATGGATTATATAGCAGTGCAGAACCAGCCATAGGCTCCTTCTACATTGCCACATAAAAGCCAGATTGTCTGCTTTGAACTGGATTATATGGCAGTGTAGATTCATATAATCCAGTTCAAAGCAGAAAATGTGGATCACCTGCTTCGATAATCTGGATTACATGGCAGTGTAGATCTAGCCATATAAATTCCAGATTATTTGCTTTGAACTGGATTATATGGCAGTGTGGGCTCATATAATCCATTTCAAAGCAGAAAATATGGATCATCTGCTTGGATAATTCTGGATTATATGGTAGTGTAGATCTAGCCATATAAATTCCAGATTATTTGCTTTGAGCTGGATTATGTGGCAGTGTGGACTCATATAATCCACTTCAAAGCAGAAAATGTGGATCATCTGCTTGGATAATTCTGGATTATATGGTAGTGTAGATACAGTCTTACATACATGTTGCTTATTGTCTCTTCCAATTTCATGAACCATACATGGAAGGAGTGTTGTCCTCCTGAGATGTCTCCAACCAATGTCCTACCAACATCAAAGAGACAGCAAAGGGTGGATTTCAGAGAAAGACAGAAAAAGAAGCAGAGACCAGCAATTGCAATTCCGATCACATAACTTGATTTCTTCCCGACAAGAGAAAAATATGTTTCCAATTAAGAGAGGAATCAGTTCCCAGCAAA
Source organism: Anolis sagrei (assembly GCF_037176765.1). NCBI lineage: Eukaryota > Metazoa > Chordata > Lepidosauria > Squamata > Anolidae > Anolis > Anolis sagrei. The sequence goes on along the minus strand of NC_090028.1, from coordinate 7,696,234 downwards.
ATAATGCTGCGCAGGCTGATGGTAAGAGCAAGGGAAAAGGGGTGGAGAATATATAAATACAGAGAGCAGAAAAGGCCTTAGAATCATAGAATCAAAGAGTTGGAAGAGACCTCATGGGCCATCCAATCCAACCCCATTCTGCCAAGAAGCAGGAATATTGCATTCAAATCACCCCTGACAGATGGCCATCCAGCCTCTGCTTAAAAGCTTCCAAAGAAGGAGCCTCCACCACACTCCGGGGCAGAGAGTTCCACTGCTGAATGGCTCTCATAGTCAGGAAGTTCTTCCTCGTGTTCAGATGGAATCTCCTCTCTTGTAGTTTGAAGCCATTGTTCCACTGCGTCCTAGTCTCCAAGGAAGCAGAAAACAAGCTTGCTCCCTCCTCCTCCCTGTGGCTTCCTCTCACATATTTATAAAAGGCTATCATATCCCCTCTCAGCCTTCTCTTCTTCAGGCTAAACATGCCCAGCTCCTTAAGCCGCTCCTCATAGGGCTTGTTCTCCAGACCCTTGATCATTTTAGTCGCCCTCCTCTGGACACATTCCAGCATATCTCTCTTGAATTGTGGTGCTCAGAATTGGACACAATATTCCAGATGTGGTCTAACCTAAGCAGAATAGAGGGGTAGCATTACTTCCTTAGATCTAGACACTATGCTCCTATTGATGCAGGCCAAAATCCCATTGGCTTTTTTTGCCGCCACATCACATTGTTGGCTCATGTTTAACTTGTTGTCCACGAGGACTCCCAGATCTTTTTCACACGTACTGCTCTCGAGCCAGGCATTGTCCCCCATTCTGTATCTTTGCATTTCGTTTTTTCTGCCTAAGTGGAGTGTCTTGCATTTGTCACTGTTGAACTTCATTTTGTTAGTTTTGGCCAATCATCTCTCTAATCTGTCAAGATCGTTTTGAATTCTGCTCCTGTTCTCTGGAGTATTGGCTATCCCTCCCAATTTGGCGTCGTCTGCAAACTTGATGATCCTGCCTTCTAGCCCTTCATCTAAGTCATTAATAAAGATCCTGAACAGGACCGGGCCCAGGACGGAACCCTGCGGCACTCCACTTGTCACTTCTTTCCAAGATGAAGAGGAAGCATTAGTGAGCACTCTCTGTGTTCGTCCACTTAACCAATTACAGATCCACCTCACCGTAGTTTTGCCTAGCCCACATTGGACTAGTTTCCTTGCCAGAAGGTCATGGGGGACCTTGTCGAAGGCCTTCCTGAAATCCAGGTATGCTACATCCACGGCATTCCCCGCATCTACCCAGCTTGTAGCTCTATCGAAGAAAGAGATCAGATGAGTCTGGCATGACTTGTTTTTGATAAAGCCATGTTGACTATTAGCGATGACCGCATTTGTTTCTAAGTGTTTGCAGACCTTCTTAACCTTGCTTTCTACCAACTTAATGGTACAATCTGCTCCCTGTTCCCATTTGGAAAGGGAAAGCAATAGGACACAACACAGTGCTCTGGAGTATTTGTGAAGATGCTTCCATCTTATTGTCGAAGGCTTTCATGGCTGGAATCACTGGGTTGCTGTGTGTTTTCCGGACTGTATGGCCATGTTCCAGAAGCATTCTCTCCTGACATTTCGTTCTTTCTCCCACCCTGGACATTCCACAGAAATATAAGCTCTTCACTCGATTCCTTATCTGCTGTTGCTGCTTCTGACTCCCCTGAATGCCCTTGAGGCCCTGCCCTTTCCGAGCCCTTGCTTCAAACAGACAAGGGTTGGGCTGTTGTAGGTTTTTTCAGGCTATATGGCCATGTTCTAGAGGCATTCTCTCCTGACGTTTCGCCTGCATCTATGGCAAGCATCCTCAGAGGTTGTGAGGTCTGTTGGAACAAGGAAAAAGGGTTTATATATCTGTGGAAAGACCAGGGTGGGACAAAGGACTCTTGTTTGCTGGAGCTAGGTGTGAATGTTTCAACTGACAAGGGTTCTTTCTCCCACCCTGGACATTATTCCAGAGATTTATACACGCTCCACTTGCCTTACCTCCAACAGAGTGTCTCTGTAGATCTTAGAAAACTATTTCTAGATTTAAATCGTTGACGTGCTGGCTCTTAATGTGGCTCTTAATGAGACATGCCGCATTATCACGGGGTGTCATTGGTTGAGGTTCTGGATTTGAGCCTGCCACTTTTGGACTCTCACTTGCTGAGATGTTCCAGTGAGTGTCTCTGTAGATCTTAGAAAACTATTTCTTGATTTAAGTTGTTGACATGCTGGCTGATACCCAAACAGGGGATGAGCTGGAGATGTCTCTGCCTTGGTCCTTTCACTATTGGCTGCTACTTCCCGGCGGATGTCAGGTGGTGCAATACCAGCTAGACAGTGTAATTTCTCCAGTGGTGTAGGGCGCAGACACCCCGTGATAATGCGGCATGTCTCATGAAGAGCCACATCCACTGTTTTAGTGTGGTGAGATGTGTGCCACACTGGGCATGCATACTCAGCAGCAGAGTAGCACAGCGCAAGGGCAGATGTCTTCACTGTATCTCGTTGTGATCCCCAGGTTGTGCCAGTCAGCTTTCGTATGATATTGTTTCTAGCACCCACTTTTTGCTTGATGTTCAGGCAGTGCTTCTTGTAGGTCAGAGCACGGTCCAGAGTGACTCCCAGGTATTTGGGTGCACTGCAATGCTCCAGTGGGATTCCTTCCCAGGTGATCTTCAGAGCTCGGGATGCTTCTCTGTTTTTGAGATGAAAGGCACTTGTCTGTGTTTTAGATGGGTTGGGGATCAGCTGGTTTTCCCTGTAATAGGCAGTAAGAGCACCTAGAGCTTCGGAGAGCTTCTGTTCAACCATCTCAAAGCTCCCTGCTTGAGCAGTAATGGCACGATCATCAGCATAGATGAAGCTCTCTGTCCCTTCGGGCAGTGGCTGGTCATTTGTGTAGATGCTGAACATGGATGAAGCAAGCACGCTCCCCTGAGGCAGGCCGTTCTTCTGTTTCCGCCATCTGCTTCTCTGGCCCTGGAACTCAACAAAAAAGCTCCTGTTTTGTAGCAGGAGGTGGTAGTCCTTTGTGATATTATACATTTTTCTCAAATCTAGACATAGTTTTCTAAGATCTACAGAGACACTTGGTGGAACACCTCAGCAAGCGAGAGTCCAAAAGTGGCAGGCTCAAACCCAGAACCTCAACCAATGGCTGATACCAAATGAGAGACTCCTTCCTGGGCACACAGAAAACTGGGAGACTTGGAAGGCGCTGAACAGACTGCGCTCTGGCACCACGAGATGCAGAGCCAACCTTAAGAAATGGGGCTACAAAGTGGAATCCTTGACATGCGAGTGTGGAGAGGAGCAAACCACAAGCCACCTACTGCAATGCAACCTGAGCCCTGCCATACGATGGAATTGAACCAAACTTGGCACATAGTTCTCCCATGACCAACAGAAATACTGGAAAGGTTTGGTGAGCAGTGTCCTTTGGTTTTGGAGTTGTAGTTCACCTACATCCAGAGATAACCTTCTTGCGGCAACCCCAGAGGCACTCCAAGTGGCCAGATACTGGTCAAAGGACATTTAACCAACTACCAAACTCACAAATTTCGTATTATGTCTGTTTGTTTGCTGTGTTCTGTTAGAAATGTAATATAATTGACTGGCTGCCCTGACACGAAATAAATAAATAAATAAACCTCCAACAGAACCTCTGAAGATGCCATTACCCACAGATGCAGGCAAAACGTCAGGAGGGAATGCTACCGGAACATGGCCAAAGAGCCCGACGAAATTCACAGCAACCCAGCAACAGTCAGTTTACGCATATATGGATTATTTATGAATCAAAGCATTGCTTTCGGATGTAGTGGACAGAAGTTACTTTGAGAACACAGGAGGAGTAATGAGATCTGGAATCATGCCTTTAGGTTACGAATTTAGGGCAAGAAGTCATAACTACGGGTTATATAAGCATCTAAGCCTTCAGGCCTTCCTTATGAGTTAAACTGCACCACTGAACATGCATTCCTCTTGACTAGGCTGTTATTAATATTCACGGAGCACAGAGTAAACATTCAAAACATGCAGGACTCTCTTAGCATAAAAATATCTAAAGAGACCCAGATCTAGCTAACTAAATCTAGCATCGCAATGCAATTAAATCTAGCATCGCAATGCAAAATTTAACACAGGGAAAATAGCAAATGCAAGGGAGGAAATTGAAGCAGGGCTCTGAAGAGGGAAGGGAGACGTGGTTATTTCATTTCAGGTTGAGTTGTAGTAAGGTATGTATGATCCGTGCCGATTGTTGGATGCAGATCCTCAGTACGTCCTGCACTCTGTTGTAACCAAACAGGAAATGCGATGGAACAGACCGACAAAGTCAACATCTATATACATAAACATGTAATGTTCGTTTGTGGGATTAACGTAACTCAAAAACCACTGGACGAACTGACATGAAATTTGGACACTATATCCCAACAGACCAACGAGTGACCATAACTTTTTCCTGTTTTTTTTTGGGGGGGGGGGGGGGTTCCGCTGTCAGCCCTAGCTTCTGCCAACCTAGCAGTTTGAAAACATGCAAATGTGAGTAGATCAATAGATACCGCTCCGGCGGGAAGGTAACGGCGCTCCATGCAGTCATGCCGGCCACATGACCTTGGAGGTGTCTACGGACAACGCTGGCTCTTCGGCTTAGAAATGGAGATGAGCAGCACACCCCAGAGTCAGACATGACTGGACCTTTACCTTTACCTTTATATAACTTATAACCCCCCCAAAAACAGGAAAAAGGAATTTAAAAACCCCCAAAGGTAAATGACAAAAAGCTAAATGATGATACAGAAAAAAGGGAAGGAAGAGGGAGGGAAAGAAAGGGAGAAAGAAAGAAAGAGAGAGGGAGAGAAAGAGGGAGGGAAATAAAGAAGGAAAGAGAGAAGGAAGGAAAGAGGTAGAGAAGGATAAAAGGAGAAAAAGGGGGAAGGAAAGAGGTAGAGAAGGAAGGAAGGAGGAAAGGAAAGAAAAAAGGGAAGGAAAGAGGGGGCGAAGGAAGGAGGGAAAGAAGGAGAGAAAGAGGGAGGGAAGGAAAGAGAGAAGGAAGGATGGAAGCAAAAAAGGAAGGAAGGAAGGAAAGATATAGGGAAGGAAGAAATGAGAGAAAGAAGAAGATGAAAAGGGGGAAGGAAAGAAAGACAGAGAAAGAAAGAGAGAGAGAGAGAGAGAAAGAGGGAGGGAAATAAAGAAGGAAAGAGAGAAGGAAGGAAAGAGGTGGAGAAGGATAAAAGGAGAAACAGGGGAAGGAAAAGAAAAAGGGGGAAGGAAGGAAAGAGGTAGAGAAGGAAGGAAGGAGAGAAGGAAAGAAAAAAGGGAAGGAAGGAAAGAGGGAGCGAAGGAAGGAGGGAAAGAAGGAGAGAAAGCGGGAGGGAAGGAAAGAGAGAAGGAAGGATGGAAGCAAAAAGCAAAGGAAGGAAGGAAAGAGGTAGAGAAAGAAGGAAGGAGAGAAGGGAAGAAGAAAAGGGAAGGAAGAAAAGAAGGAGCGAAGGAAGGAGAGAAAGAGGGAGAGAAGGAAATAAGGAAAGAGAGAAAGAAGGATGGAAGCAGAAAGCAAAGGAAGGAAGGAAAGAGGTAGAGAAGGAGGGAAGGAGAGAAGGAAAGAAAAAAGGGAAGGAAGAATTGGGCCAAACCTCCCACACAGAACCCCCATGTGGGCCACAGCAATGCGTGGCAGGGGACAGCTAGTCTATACAAATAAAATGTAATGCTCATTTGTGGGATTAACAGAACTCAAAAACCACTGGACGAACTGACACGAAATTTGGACACTATACCCCTAACAGACCAACGAGTGACCATAACTTATATAAAAAGAAACCCAAAACAGTGAAAAGGACTTAAAAAACCCCAAAAGCTAAATGACAAAAAGCTAAATGATGATACAGAAAAAAGGGAAGGAAGAGGGAGGGAAAGAAAGGGAGAAAGAAAGAAACAAAGAGAGAGAGAGAAAGGGAGGGAAATAAAGAAGGAAAGAGAGAATGAAGGAAAGAGGTAGAGAAGGATAAAAGGAGAAAAAGGGGAAGGAAAAGAAAAAGGGGGAAGGAAGGAAAGAGGTAGAGAAGGAAGGAAGGAGAAAAGGAAAGAAAAAAGGGAAGGAAGGAAAGAGGGAGCGAGGAAAAGAGAGAAGGAAGGATGGAAGGAAAAAACGGAAGGAAAGAAGGGAAGAGATGGGGAAGGAAGAAATGAGAGAAAGAAGAAGATAAAGAAAAGAGGGAAGGAAGGAAAGGTAGAGAAGGAAGGAAGGCGAGAAAGAAAGAAAAAAGGGAAGGAAAGAGGGAGTGAAGGAAGGAGGGAAAGGAGAGAAAAAGAGAGGGGAGGAAAGAGAGAAGGATGGAAGCAAAAAATGAATGAAGGAAATAGGGAAGGAAGAAATGAGAGGAAAAAAGAGATAAAGAAAAAGGGGGGAAGGAAGGAAAGGTAGAGAAGGAAGGAAGGAGAGAAGGAAAGAAAAAAGGGAAGGAAGGAAAGAGGGAGCAAAGGAAGGAAGCAAAAAACGAAGGAAGGAAGGAAAGAGGCAGGGAAGGAAGAAATGAGAGAAAGAAGAAGATAAAGAAAAGGGGGAAGGAAGGAAAGGTAGAGAAGGAAGGAAGGAGAGGAAGGAAAGAAAAAAGGAAAGGAAGGAAAGAGAGAGTGAAGGAAGGAGGGAAAGAAGGAGAGAAAGAGGGAGGGAAGGAAAGAGAGAAGGATGGAAGCAAAAAATGAAGGAAGGAAGGAAAGAAGGAAAGAGGTAGGGAAAGAAGAAATGAGAGAAAGAAGAAGATAAAGAAAAGGGGGATGGAAAGAAAGGTAGAGAAGGAAGGAAGGAGAGAAAGAAAGAAAAAAGGGAAGGAAGGAAGGAAAGAGGGAGTGAAGGAAGGAGGGAAAGGAGAGAAAAAGGGAGGGAAGCAAAGAGAGAAGGAAGGATGAAAGCAAAAAATGAAAGAAGGAAGTAGAGAAGAAATGAGAGAAAAAAGAGATAAAGAAAAAGGGGGAAGGAAGGAAAGGTAGAGAAGGAAGGAAGGAGAGAAGGAAAGAAAAAAGGGAAGGAAGGAAAGAGGAAGCAAAGGAAGGAGGGAAAGAAGGAAAGAAAGAGGACAGTTGGTCGCAGCAACGCTTGGCGGGTACAGCTAGTATATATACATAAAAATGTAATGTTCATTTGTGGAATATAACTCAAAAACCACTGGACGAATTGACACGAAATTTGGATACATGACACCCAACAACCCAATGTATGTCCTCCACTCAAAAAAATTGATTTTGTTATTTGGGAGTTGAAGTTGCTGGGATTTATAGTTCACCTACAATCAAAGAGCATTCTGGACCCCACCAATGATGGAATTGAACCAAACTTGTCACACAGTTCTCCCACGACCGACAGAAAATACTGGAAGGTTTTGGTGGGCAGTGTCCTTTGGTTTTGGAGTTGTAGTTCACCTACATCCAGAGATCACTGTGGACTCAAACAATGATGGATCTGGACCAAACACTACACGAATACTCAATATGCCCAAATGCGAACACTGGTGGAGTTTGAGGAAAATAGAATCTTGACATTTGAGAGTTGAAGTTGCTGGGATTTATAGTTCACCTACATTCACAGAGCTTCTGAACCCCACCAACGATAGAATTGGGCCAAACGGAACACAGAACCCCCATGACCACCAGAGTGGGCCACAGCAACATGTGGCAGGGGACGGCTAGTAAATAAATAAAGGTTTAAGGCAAGGCAATGCCTCAGGGCTAGAGCAGCTCAGCAGGAAGTGCCCGGATGAACATTACATTTTTATTTATATAGATTTACTTACTTACAGCATTTATATTCCACCCTTCTCAGGGGACTCAGGGCGGATCACAATGCACATATACATGGCAAAACATTCAACGCCATAGACACACAACATATATAGACAGAGACACAGAGACTATTTAACTTTCCAGCTTCATGAGTATATGCTTTTTGAATTCCGTCCACCAGGGGAGCTGTCGCTTCACCATTCACTTGTGACGCCGATGGAGTACTTCCTCATTCTTTTGCATGCTGCTGGAGTTTTTTATGGCATCGTAAATTAGTTAAATTAGCCTTCCCACATAGGCGGTATCTAAATTTCCTACTTAACAGATGCAACTGTCTTTTGGGCTGCAAAGAATGACGGCAAGCTAGACAAATGGCCGGAAGCTCACTCTGACTCGGGCTGGCTTCGAACTCATGACCTCTTGGTCAGTTGTGATTTTAATGCAGCTGAGTCCCAACCAACTGTACCCCAATCTGACCATAACCTTTGAGTCTATGTTGTTAGTATTCTTGGTGTCCAGCTCCGTGTTGGACAGCTAACAGTAGGAGACTGGGCACCACAATTCAAGAGAGATATTGACAAGCTGGAATGTGTCCAGAGGAGGGCGACTAAAATGATCAAGGGTCTGGAGAACAAGCCCTATGAGGAGTGGCTTAAGGAGCTGGGCATGTTTAGCCTGAAGAAGAGAAGGCTGAGAGGAGATATGATAGCCATGTATAAATATGTGAGAGGAAGCCACAGGGAGGAGGGAGCAAGCTTGTTTTCTGCTTCCTTGGAGACTAGGACGCAATGGAACAATGGCTTCAAACTACAAGAGAGGAGATTCCATCTGAACATTAGGAAGAACTTCCTGACTGTGAGAGCCGTTCAGCAGTGGAACTCTCTAACCCGGAGTGTGGTGGAGACTCCTTCTTTGGAAGCTTTGGATGGCCATCTGTCAGGGGTGATTTGAATGCAATATTCCTGCTTCTTGGCAGGGGGTTGGACTGGATGGCCCATGAGGTCTCTTCCAACTCTTTGATTCTATGATTCTGAACTCCACCAGCGATTGATTTGAACCTAATTTGCCACACAGAACTCCCATGACTAACAACAGAAAACACTAGACGGGTTGGTGGGCATTGAACTTGAGTTTGGGAGTTGTAGTTGCTGGGATTTATAGTTCACCTACAATCAAAGAGTATTCTGAACTCCACTAACTATGGAATCGAACCAAACTTGGCACACAGAACTCCCATGACCAACAGAAAACACTGGAAGGGTTTGGTGGGCATTGACCTTGAGTTTGGGAGTTGTAGTTCACCTATATCCAGAGAACACTGTGGACTCACGCAATGGTGGATCTCAACCAAACTTGGCACAAATACTCAATATGCACAAATGTGAACACTGGTGGAGTCTGGGGAAAATAGACCTTGACTTTTGGGAGTTGTAGTTGCTGGGATTTATAGTTCATTACAATTAAAGAACATTCTGAACTCCACCAATGATAGAATTGGCTCAAACTTCCCACATTGAATCCCCATGACCATCAGAAAATACTGTGTTTTCTGATGGTCTTTGGTGACCCCTCTGACACCCCCTCGCGACCCCCCCCCCCCCCAGCGGTCCCGACCCCCAGGTTGAGAAACACTGCTGTACATCATTTTGCGACACAGTCATTCCGTTTCACTAGCAAACTGCAAGTAAAACCAATCCCTGGTATGAGATATGGGCACATACATACCTTTTAATAATGCTATGTATGGAGACGCAACATCTCTCATGAAGATCTTCCATAAGTATTTTTCAAAATACACCACGTGTAAGATAGCATACGTTTCTAAGATTTGTGTCAGTTATAATTTGCGTGACACACTGATTTGTCACGACACACAATTTGGAAAGCTCTGCTCTAAAGTAAAATAAATCAACTTACTTTACTTACTTACTTAGGCGATCCCTCATTGTCCGAGTAGGATTGTCTTCCAAGATCATGGTGAGTACATAGGTGACTGTGGAGCCCTATTCTTGATCCGCATGTTCTCCCGCAGTGAGGGCATTGGTTTCCAGGTGGAAGGCAGTCTCGGTCGGGGTTGGCTTGATGTGCCTTCCTCTTGGTACGTTTCTCTTTTTGCCCTCCATTTGTGCCTCTTCAAATTCTACAGCACTGCTGGTCACAGCTGACTTCCAGCTGGAGCGCTCAAGGGCAGGGCTTCCCAGTTCTCAGTGTTTATGCCAGAGTTATTAAGGTTGGCTTTGGGCTTATATTTAAATCTCTTCTCCTGCCAACCAACATTCTGTTTTCCGTTCTTGAGCAACTGCTTTGGGAGATGGTGGTCGGGCATTCGAACAACATGGCTGGTCCAGCGGAGCTGATGGCAGAGGACTATTGCTTCAGTGCTGGTGGTCTTTGCTTCTTCCAGCACACTGACATTTATCTGCCTGTCTTCCCAAGAGATTGGAAGGATTTTTCAGAGACAACGCTGACGGAATTGTTCTAGGACAGCGGTGCTCGACCTGGGGTTCGCGACCCCCAGGAGGGTCGCTGGGCCATTTTCTGGGGGTGGTGAAGGCGCCTCGGTTGGCCCCGCCACCTCCGCCTCTTCAAAATGGCTGCAGGCCCCGAGCGGCAGGGGCGCGGGGGTGGCGAGGGCCCTTTGCGCATGGCTTTGCCTTGCACGAAGCCTCTCTCGCCACCCTCGCGCTCCCGCTGAGCGGCAGGAGCGCGGGGGAAGGCGAGGACCCCTTCGTGCCATCCGGCAGGGATGTGTACCAGGCAAGAGGCTCCACGTAAGGCCAGGCCGCGTGGGGGATCCTCCCGTGCCAGCTTTCACTGCCTGCCGGGCTTGCCGGAGGCACGAGCTTCCCTGCCGGATCTGGGCCCAGACTCCAGAATGCAATGTCAAGGTATGTATATTTTCCCGAAACTTCTCCAGTATTTTATGTTGGTAATGGGAGTTCTGTATGCCAGGTTTGGATCAATTCCATGATTGTCAGAGTTCAGAATGCTTTTTGATGGCAGGTGAACTATACATCCAAGCAACTGCAACGCCCAAATGTCAGGGTCTATTTTCCCCAAACTCCATCAGTGTTCAAATTTGGGCATATTGAGTATTTGTGCCACGTTTGGTCCAGATCCATAGTTGTTTGGGTTCACAATGCTCTCCAGATGTAGGTGAACTACATCTCCGCTAAATCACTGTCAATTCCTCCCAAACTCCTCCAGTATTTTTTGTTTGACATAGGAGTTCTGTGTGGAGGTATCAGTGGTCTGTGGAAGTCAGAGTTGAATCGGTTGAAGGTACTGCAAATCCCATCATCTGTTTTCCATACTCCCCCAATCATATTTTTCTGATTAATTACAATGGTTTAATTATGCTGAATTTGTAACAATGAAAGCACATCCTGCCTATCAGATATTTACATTACAATTCGTAACAGTAGCAAAATTACAGTTATAAAGGAGCAACAAAAATAATTTTATGGTTGGGGGTCACCACCACATGAGGAAGCATATTTAGGGGTTCCGGTGTTAGAAAGGTTGAGAACCACTGTTCTAGGAGTTGCATGGGACGTCTGTAATAGTTCACGTCTCATAGGTGTATAGCAGGGTTGGGAGGACAATGGCTTTATAAACAAGCCCCTTTGGTCTCCCTATGGATGTCCCGGTCCTCAAACACTCTGTGCTTCATTCGGAAAAATGCTGCACTTGCAGAGCTCAGGCGGTGTTGTATTTCAGTGTCAATGTTGACTTTTGTGGAGAGGTGGCTGCCAAGGGAGCGGAAATAGTCAACATTTTCTAATGTTACACCAAAAGAGATTGAATCCAGGAGGACCCGCAGTTTGGGGGTCCTCCTGGATTCGTCACTTACATTTGAGGCTCAGGCGTCGGTGGTGGCCGGGAGGGACTTTGCACAATTGAGACTCGTGCGCCAATTGCGACCATACCTTGGGAAGGCGGATCTGGCCAGGGTGATCCACGCCTTAGTCACCTCTAGACTGGACTACTGCAATGCACTTTACATGGGGCTGCCCTTGAAAACGGCCCGGAAATTTCAGATGATCCAACGGGTGGCAGCCAGGTTGTTAACTGGAGCTCCTTACAGAGAGCAGTCCCTCCTGTTCAAGGAGCTCCACTGGCTGCCATTCATCTACCGGACCCAATTCAAGGTGCAGGTTCTTACCTACAAAGCCCTGAACGGTTTGGGACCCGCCTACCTGCATGACCGCATCTCTGTTTACGAACCCACATGATCTCTTCGTTCATTTGGAGAGGCCCTGCTCACGATCCCACCTCCATCACAAGCGCAATTGGTGGGGACAAGGGAGAGGGCCTTCTCGGTGGTGGCCCCTCGACTCTGGAACACGCTCCCCAAGGACATTAGGCATGCCCCAACTTTGGCAGTCTTTAAGAGGAGCTTGAAAACGTGGTTGTTCCAGTGTGCCTTCCCAGAATAAGGAAACCCTAAGCAACATGTCCCCAATCACACTTTACTAATGATCTCTCTCCAAATACCCATCCTAGTTATATGTCACCTTGTCATGCCCAGCACTTTTTAAAATTTTAATTATTACAATTGGCCTGCCATAGGTTTTTAATGCGCCGTGGTGTTATTGTTACTGTTTATTGCTTTGTTTATGAGTTTATTTATTGTATTGTCGAAGGCTTTCATGGCTGGAATCACTAGGTTCTTGTGGGTTTTTTCGAGCTATAGAGCCATGTTCTAGAGGCATTTCTCCTGACGTTTCGCCTGCATCCATGGCAAGCATCCTCAGAGGTTGAGAAGGTCTGTTGGAAGTAGGAAAAATGGGTTTATATATCTGTGGAATGGCTGGGGTGGGGCAAGGAGCTCTCCCCTGCTGCAGTTAGGTGTGAATGTTTAGCTGATCACCTTCATTAGCATTTGAAGGCCTGCCTGAGTCTGGGAAAATCTGTTGCTGGGAGACTCAGGCAGGCCTTCAAATGCTAATGAAGGTGATCAGCTAAACATTCACACCTAACTGCAGCAGGGGAGAGCTCCTTGCCCCACCCCAGCCATTCCACAGATATATAAACCCATTTTTCCTACTTCCAACAGACCTTCTCAACCTCTGAGGATGCTTGCCATGGATGCAGGCGAAACGTCAGGAGAAATGCCTCTAGAACATGGCTCTATAGCCCGAAAAAACCCACAAGAACCTAGTTTATTTATTGTCTGTATTGTTGTTGTTGCTTTTTTACTGATGTGTTTGGACTCGGCCTCTTGTAAGCCGCACCGAGACCTTTGGGAGATGGTAGCGGGGTATAAATAAAGAATTATTATTATTATTATTATTATTATTGGCTGGTGACTGCTGGAAGAGCAATTCCAGAAAATCAAATATGAGATTAACTCAATGAAGGGAATCAAAGGACCAGGCCTGTAGCGAGGGGGTGGTTTTAGGGGTTCAACCCCCCCCCCCGAAATGTTTCAGATTTTTTTTAAAAACCTGGTTTACTCATGAATTTTAACTGGTTAACCCAATCCCCATGCTGCTAAGTCTATGAGACACAAAAAATTAAGAGTCCCTCCAGAACTATAAGCACTATCTCAAGCAAATATTGACAATTTATTCACACTGTCATTACTTGCAGCAATAGCCGATGTAGCGAAGCAACCAAGTTGGGGGTGTGTGTGTTGAATGCTCTCATTAAGGAGGCCAGACTTGGTGGAGGTGGTTGACAGGGGTGGAGATGCAGGCTATTGAAGGCTGTTCTGCCCCCTGCTGTGCTCTTTGCTTCAGCGTGAGCTAAGAGGCAGGTTTCAACCCCCCCCCCCGAAATTTTCAACCCTCCCCAAAATTTTCAACCCCCCCCCCAAATTGTCACACCCCCCCCTCAAAATTGTCAACCCTCCCCGAAATTTTTTTCTGGCTACGGCCCTGCAAAGGACTCACCACAAATTGCAAAATACACACACCCAGCCACTGTATTATAACAACACAGCAACCGAGCTTTGTTTTATTTGTCCTTTCAATGTACATGCTACTGAGGCATTTCATACAATTTACAGGAAAGTTATGAAAAACAGGATTTGTATCGGAAAGAGAAGAAACAAAGAGTCTCGGGGGGAAATTTCTCAGCAAGCAATGATCACTGGAAAAACAACACATCATGAAGAAGAAGAGGGGGAACATCCAGGAAGAAAGGAAAACCATACAGTTCCCCCACCCCAATATCCATAACGTTTTCCATGGGACGTTCCTTTATTTTGACTCTTAAGTGAAAGAATGTCACAGTAGACAGGAAGACGAAATGGCCAAAAGGAGGTCTCGCACACTCGCCAATGCACACAACAACGCACCCAATTCCCACGCGCCACATTTATCCCTGCTACTGGTCCAGGATTCAAAACTTTGTACTCGGCACTCGAGAAATCGCCCATCCCTCATTTCGTGATAAACTATACAAGATTACACTGTACACGGAGTTAAAATTACCAAAAAAGTTTCGTTTTCCGTATTTACAAAAATCTGTACACACATTTTGTTTGTTTGCAAAACCCACAAAAAAGTCATCTATAATATATATATATGTATGTATATCACAAGTCGCTACACCAAAATATTAAAAAATGGGGGAAAATTATACATTTCTCTTTTCTCTCTCTATTTCTTCCATTATTTTCAAAAAGGGGTTTTATTTCAAAGGGGACCGAGGCAGACAAACAGACAGAGACATTATTTATCCCGACAATAAGACTGGTTAAGAAAGCTGCGCGTTGCTCACTTTACCTGGGAGAACGAAGCGCGGAGCAGCGACATCTTTTACTCGAAGCGGCTGAAATCCTGTCAGCCAGGAGGGGAGATTGTGTGCGGTAGGTATATCAGGACGTTATGTACAGAAATGTTGAAACTAGATTAAGGACCTCTTTGGCTAACATTTTGGCATGGATGTATTTTAAAAAAGAGCAATAAAAGAGGCTGTTTTTCTCTCCATCACTCTCCTCGAAATGTGCTACATGTATAACAGCCATGGGCAAACTTCGGCCTTCCTTCCAAGTGTTTTGGATTTCAACTCCTGTGACTGGCCTCAAAGCCAGTCACAGGAGCCAGAAGTAGCAACAGCAGATAAGGAATTGAGTGAAGAGCTGAGTAATAAGAAAGGTTCCCAGGAAAAACCACCTGTGGGAGTTGAAATCCAAAACACTTGGAAGGAGTATTGTCGAAGGCTTTCATGGCCGGAATCACTGGGTTGTTGTAGGTTTTTTCGGGCTATATGGCCATGGTCTAGAGCAGTGTTTCTCAACCTGGGGGTCGGGACCCCTGTGGGGGTTGCGAGGGGGTGTCAGAGGGGTCGCCAAAGACCATCAGAAAATATAGTATTTTCTGTTGGTCATGGGGGTTCTGTGTGGAAAGTTTGGTCCAATTCTATCATTGGTGGGATTCAGAATGCTTTCTCATTGTGGGTGAACAATAAATCCCAACAACTACAACTCCCAAATGGCAAGGTCTATTTTCTCCAAACTCTACCGGTGTTCACATTTCATAGAATCATAGAATCAAAGAGTTGGAAGAGACCTCATGGGCCATCCAGTCCAACCCCCTGCCAAGAAGCAGGAATATTGCATTCAAATCACCCCTGACAAATGGCCATCCAGCCATTTGGGCATATTGAGTATTTGTGCCAAGTTTGATCCAGATCCATCATTACTTGAGTCCACAGTCTGGATATAGGTGAACTACAACTCCAAAAACTCAAGGTCAATGTCCACCAGACCTTCCCAATATTTTCTCTTGGTCATGGGAATTCTGTGTGCCATGTTTGATTCAATTCCATCATTGATGGAGTTCAGAAGGCTCTTTGATTTAAGGTGAACTATAAATCCCAGCAACTCCAGCATTACCAAATGACAAAATCAATCACCCCCAACCCCACCAGTATTCAAATTTTGGGCGTATCAGGTATTTGTGCCAAATTTGGTCCTGCATATCAGATATTTACATTACAATTCATAACAGTATCAAAATTACAGTTATGAAGTAGCAACAAAAATAACGTTATGGTTGGGGGTCACCACAACATGAGGACCTCTACTAAGGGGGTCACGGTATTAGGAAGGTTGAGAACCACTGGTCTAGAGGCATTCTCTCCTGACGTTTCGCCTGCATCTATGGCAAGCATCCTCAGAGGTAGTGAGGTGACTACTTCTGAGGACGCTTGCCATAGATGCAGGCGAAACATCAGGAGAGAATGCCTCTAGACCATGGCCATATAGCCCGAAAAAACCTACAACCCACTTGGAAGGAGGGCTGAAGTTTGCCCGTGCCTGATGTATAACAACCCAGGGCACACCCCATCAACTCCGTGGGTATCTCCCCGAAAAACATCCCTTACATCAGGCCTGCACAACATGCGGCTCGCGGGACGGATATGGCCTTCACTAGAATTTGGTGTGGTTTGCAGAGGCTCCGAACCTAAGCCGTAGTTAGAGGGAAGTCATACGCAATGCATACCCACCATCCTCCCTTTCAAATTTTTTGCCTCTTTACGTTTCTTTTTGCAATGCACCAAAGATACTAAACTAACTTGGCTCCGTTGCTCTTTTGTTTTGTTTGCATCTGGGTCACCTATGTCGTCTCCTCGGGGAAAACTGTTGTAGATCAGCCAGAGGCTGATGGTTTGATTAGTGATTTAGTAAGGATTTTGGGCTTTCCTGAGGCACAAAGTGATGGGCCATCAAGTCTGGGAAATTATGGTTCTCTCTGTGAGAAAACTGGCTCGAAAAGTGCAGAGACTCAAGTCCAGTCAGAGGAGTCAGAAGTAGCAACAGCAGATAAGGAATTGAGTGAAGAGCTGAGTTATAAGAAGGGTTCCCAGGAGAAACCACCTGTAGCTACGGAGATCAACAAAAGTCTTTGTTTACAATTTGGAGCCAAAAATAGATTGCATCGGTCAGAAAAATTACGTGGGAAAGTTGTGGAGAAAAGTCACAGGAGAGACGTAATGCTTTCATGGGTGTCTAATAAACAAGTTGTTTACCTTAAGGGTAACACAATGCTGCGTTAAGAGCGAAAAGCTAAGCCTGAGTTCTCTTGTTCTTGGTTCAAGCCTTGGTTTTGGATTTAATATATCATGGAAGATTTCTATGTTCCTGTTCATGTACTCAATGTTCAAGTTTTTACTAGTTATGTCTTCTTGCTTGTGGACTTTTGCTCTACCTAGGATTTCTGGCTGTTCCTGGACTTTGTCACCTCTGGAACTTTATGAGACATTTGGATTATGATCCCCAACGCTTTACTTATCGCATGTGATGAAGTCCTAAGTTTCTCCCTCACAAATGAGGTAAATTGGCGATTATCCCTTCCACAGGAGGAGGAGACGAAGGAGGCAACCCAGAGGCAAAGAAAAAGAAAGAGCAGCGGAGGCAAGAGCTGAGGCACTTCTTTCCCGCAGAAAAGAACTACAACTCACCACGACATTGAGGGACAGCTGGGAAGTTCAGGCTAATCCGCTTTGTGGCTCGATTTGAAGGAAAGGTGCCCTCTTGAAAACCTGAAGCGAGGTGCTAAAGAGGTTGAGGCCATTTTAATTTAGGCCCCTCATTCCTGCCAAGACATTCAGGCCTGCCTTACGACAAGGCCGTTTCCTTCAACGTCATCTTGGTGTTGAATCGATGCTATGAAAACTGTACTCCAAGTGTCCCAACACCAAAGACTCCTTTATAAGAAAGGAACATGGGAAGTACTCATCTGATATACGTCAAACCATTGCAAAAGTGAGGCAAAAGTACAAAAAGTGTGTGTTTGTGTGTGTGTAGAGGGGGAATGGCATCAAAACCGTAATTTATAGGAATTCAATTGACTTCCATTTTTCCTTTTGGAAAATTACATCTCTCTGTGTATGTATAAAACCACAAGTATGTTAACCAGGCATGGCAGAAAATGAGTCGCTTCAGCATGTCAAGTAAATATTAGTGCAGAAAAGGTGGGTTTTCCTTCCCCACGGTATAAATAAGCTTTGCGCATGGCGAACAATTAAATAAACCAGCACACCCAGTACACCGATGCTCTTCAGTGAAGGATTAAAATGCCTTATATCAAGTAATTAAAGTGTATGTAGTGCAAAACAAATGTTACAACCGAGCCTGACGCACATGCTGCTTTGCGCTAGTTTCCACGTCAGGCAAACATGTGGTGCCTGAAATCACGGACATGTTATATGTACATACGTGTCACATTTGGTACAATGTCCTTAAGCCACAGAAATACCCAAGTACTTAATTTCTTTATATATATATATATACATCAATGTATAAATTCTGCACGTGCATAGGCGCACCCAATTTTACCTTTAAAAAAATCGACCACCATTATCATTGCAGTTAACACAAGCACAGACTGGGGGAAAAAATAATATATATATACATAAACATGTATAATTAGATCCAAGACCTGCTCCCAGACGCCCCAAGGCTCAGAGAGTTTGTGCTTCTAAGTCGTGCAGTCATTTGTGTGCCCTCTTCTTTTAAGCTCGGCCTTCTTCCGGCTCAGGGAAATAAACCAGACCAGTCCTAAATCTCCCATGTTGGAATAGAGGACATGTGCAGCTAAGGAGAGAAACGCCGGTCGTGTGGCAGGCACTCGTATCCGCTCACAGCCGCCACTCGTCCCATGCAACGGACCGTCAAGAGGAATCCCCTGTTCTCCTCCATGCCCGGGAGGGGACAGACAGGGTTTTTGTATTGAAGACACACATATATAGACACATACACACACACACACATATATATCCAACCATACCGTGCTTCTTTTCCCATACTCTAAGTGGTAGCAAATCAAGGCACGCTGTACTACTAAATTGGTAGCATTTCGGTTAGCCCATATTGCTCACTGGGGGAGATCCACCGTTTTCAACTGGCCGCTGGGCCTCGCGGGGCCGTACAGAGTTACGGACGCAATGTGATTGTTCTGCATCACCTGGACAGGAAAACCAAAGGAACACAGGGGTAAAAACTTCTCCAAAATGGCTGCAATTTCCTATAGCTCATTTTAAAAAAAATCATAACATTATTGGGTTGTGTAAGCAGAAAATGTTAGGTAGATAATACACTGTTAGATAGGATTGCATTGTCTGTAACCCCATTGTGTAAAAACTGGTTGAAAGTACAGTTCTATGTTATTTAATAAAGTTTCTATTGCCATTATGAATAAAAGGGGTGAAAGAGGGCATCCCTGTCTTGTTCCCTTGCTTATTTTTATACTTTTTGACTCTTGTGAATTTATTAACATTTTAGCCTCTTGGGTGTCATATATTGCGTCTATAGCATTGATGAATTGAAATCCAAAATCCATTTCTTTCATTAGCAATTTTAAATAATCCCAATTCAAATTGTCAAATGCTTTTTCAGCATCTAAACTGAGTAGAGCTAATTCTTCCTGATTGTGTTTTTCAAAGTATTCAATTGTATTTAATATAATTCTCACATTATCGTTGATCTGCCTATTTGGGAGGAAGCCTGATTGTTCTTCTTTCACCCATTCGCTTAAAAAAGTCTTTAATCTTTCCGCAAGAATACTCGTAAAAATTTCATAATCGGTGTTTAAAAGTGAGATAGGCCTGTAATTTTTAACATCTTGTGGGTCTTGATTTTCCTTGTGTATCATTGTAATATGGGCTACTTTCCATGATTCTGGTATTTTATTTTGCTCGTTTAAAATCCCATTCATTAGTTTTCGTAGGTGCGGGGTCAGTTCATCTTTCATAACTTTGTAGTAAGAGGCTGTAAAGCCATCTGGGCCCGGCGCTTTATTTCCATCCATTCTCATAATTGCATTTTTAATTTCTTCCTCAGTTATTTCTTTGTTCAGATTTTGTCTTTGTTGGTCTGTTATTTTTGATAGATTTTGTTTGTTCAAAAAAGACATGACCTCTTCTTTTTTTATTTGGTCTTTGGTGTAAAGTTTTTGGTAATATTTATGAAATTGCTTCATGATATCTTGATTATTTGTATATTATTTGCCCTCTGTTTCTATTTCTGTTATTATTTGCCTCTGTTTTTTCTGCTGAATCTTCCTGGAGAGCCAGCGTCCCGGCTTATTTGCATGTTGAAAATCTTTTTGTTTAATAAATTTCAATTGTTTAGCCAATTGTTCTGTTTCTAGCTTTTCTCTTTGGGTGTGCCAGAATTTTAAGTCCTGTTCTTTCTTTTTGTCAGTAGGGTTCTGTTTTAAATTTCCCTCCAGCATAGTTATCTGTTGGGTTACCTTTTCCATTTTTTGCCTCTCTAATCTCTGTTTGAACGTGTTTTGTTGGATAAGGTGCCCTCTCATTACAGCCTTACTGGCATCCCAGACTATTTGTAATGGTACTTCTTTAGATAAGTTAATTTGAAAGTACTCCTTTAATATTTCTTTATTTTTATGTATATCTTCTTCAGATTTTATGAGGCTGTCATTTGGTCTCCATCTATAGGTTCTCTTTGATTTGTTAAGTGTAAGTTCTATGGGGCAGTGGTCTGATAATATTCTCGGTTGAATTTTAATTTTTGCCGTTTTTATAAGTATTGTATTTGAGGCCCAGATCATGTCAATTCTAGACCACGATTGGTGACGATCTGAGAAGAAAGTATAATCTATTTCTTTTGGGTGCATTTTTCTCCAAAGGTCAATCAGGTCAAATTCTTGTTTCAGAAACGATCCGGAATTAAAAGGTATGAGTCAACAAAGAAAATTATAAAATAAGAGCATACGCAGATGATATAATCTGCATTGTCAACAAGTAGGTTAAGTAGGTGGCGATGTGGAACTGAAACGACAGGCAAAAGAAACTGAGTCATGACCATGTGACTGTTGTAGTCCACCTTTTGATTGTTCCTGCACCTGATCTCACTAGGTAACCTGGGCCTGCTAGTCAGCCTGGTGACATTGGGGATTCTGGGCCTGGAAGCCAGCAGGAGAGCCAAGATATTTTAAGCCCTAAAAATGAACAGTCTGTGTCTGAAGGCCACATTCCAGAAAGGAGGTTTGCTATGGAAGCAAGGTCAGAAACTGAACTGAGCTCAGAGGATGAAAATGAAAGTCTAGGTCAGTGGTTCTCAACCTGGGGTCCCCAGATGTTTTTGGCCTACAACTCCCAGAAATCCTAACAGCTGGTAAACTGGCTGGGATTTCTGGGAGTTGTAGGCCAAAAACATCTGGGGACCCCAGGTTGAGAACCACTGGTCTAGGTGGACAGACTAATGAGCAGTTAGATAGGAGATTTACATTCTGTCAACATAGAGCTTCTCTGGAGAGTTTACAAAGGTCAAGACATCTATTAGCCAAGAAGTCCTTATCAGTTTTCCAGGGAGAAGCATGATTTTCTGTCTATATTAGCAAGACCAGCAGATTTTTTCATCAGTCTAGACAATGTTGGTGTTTTGAGTATAGAACTTCTGTCAAGTCAAGGGATTTCTAGTTCCGTGTTTCCTTTTGTTCATGTTTCGTGCTTCCAAGATTTTGAAGACCCTTCCTGAATCTCATGTTTTGGATTTGTTTGGCTCTTATGTTCCTGGTTTTTGATGCTACTCATGTAGTTTGAATTTTGATATTTGGACTTTGGTTTTTTATACTATTTTGCTGAATTGCTTTTCATATACAAGGGGTATTTTTTAAGTAAGGTCCGTTTTTGTTGTAGACACTAGTAGTTCGCGCGCATACCGCAACGAGCGCGTGCGTCGTGGACCGGCATGCCTCGGGAACAACTGTGTTCAGTTTCCTCTCTGTAGCTAACCTGTACATTTCTGTTCTGTGCTTTAAAAATGTTTAAGACTATCAACTCACCCTCCGCATGTGAGGTTCACTCAGTGATACGTTTTTTGTCAGCAAGGAACCTGCCTGCAGCAGAAATTCATTGACAGATTTGTGAAGTGTATGGTGATACTGTTATGAGTGAAAGCAAAGTGCGTAAGTGGGTACGACAATTCAAAGATGGCCGTGACAACCTTCATGATGAGGACCACTCCAGCCACCCTTCTTTGATTACAGACGATTTGGTGGCTTTTGGTGGCGGCAAGTTTTTATGAAGAGGGTATTTTAAAATTGGTTCAGAGGTATGATAAGTGTTTTAACAAACTTGGCAACTATGTCGAAAAATAGAGTGAAGTATGTACTTTCAGAAAATAAATGTACTTTTTTGAAATAAACTTTCGTATCGTACTTATGTTCCAACGGACCTTACTTAAAAAATACCCCTCGTATATATGCTTGTGCCATTCCTATCATATATTTTATAATATTTGGCCAATTTTTATTACAAAACTTCCTTCTATTTCCTTCTATTTTGGGTGGGAAACAGAAGGGGAAAACACTGAAGATACCCAGATGCTATGCTATGCTATGGGGATGTAAAATTGAAGCCTGAATACTGTGTGCCTTGAAGTCATTTCCAACTTACAATCACCTTAACATAAAAGAATTCCAGCACAGGAACATGGAGGAATGTCTAATGCAAATCATGGGTTTTATCTCCTAGCATGTCCTGTTTCCAAAGGAGCTCAGAAACACAGCCAATATTTCAGGTGATGTATTGTCGAAGGCTTTCATTGCCGGAATCAATGGGTTGTTGTAGGTTTTTTCGGGCTATGTGGCTATGGTCTAGAGGCGAAACGTCAGGAGAGAATGCCTCTAGACCAGTGTTTCTCAACCTGGGGGTCGGGACCCCTGGAGGGGTCACCAGGGGGTGCCAGAGGGGTCACCAAAGACCATCAGAAAACACAATATTTTCTGTTGGTCATGGGGGTTCTGTGTAGGAAGTTTGACCCAATTCTATCATTGGTGGGGTTCAGAATGCTTTTTGATTGTAGGTAAACTATAAATCCCAGCAACTACAACTCCCAAATGTCAAGGCCTATTTTCCCCAAACTCCACCAGTGTTCACATTTAGCATACTGAGTATTCATGCCATATTTGGTCCAGATCATTGTTTGAGTCCATAGTGCTCTTTGTAGGTGAACTACAACTCCCAAACTCAAGGTCAATGCCCACCAAACCCTTCCGATGTTTTCTGTTGGTCATGGGCATTCTGTGTGCCAAGTTTGGTTCAATTCCATCCTTGGTGGAGTTCAGAATACTCTTTGATTGTAGGTGAATCATACATCCCATCAACTACAAATTCCAAATTATGTTTCATAACAGGAGAAAAAGTAATTTAAAAGTAAGTTATGAATTAGCAAAAGAATGTTATGGTTGGAGGTCACCACGACATGAGGAAATGTATTGAGGGGTCGTGGCATTAGGAAGGTTGAGAAACACTGCTCTAGACTATGGCCATATAGGCCGAAAAAACCTACAACAACCCATTTCAGGTGATCACAAACAAAACTGCAATGTGACTTCCCTTCTTCATTTGCTTCCCATACCTCAAAGATCATCCGCTGCAGTCCAAAACAAAACGTCGATCCAAATGGGTTTGTGTTGTTTGGAGAGGACGACCTGGGAAAAAACAAAACAAAACATAAGCCAGACATAAGAGATTCCAAAGAAAACAAGTGAGAAAGTGAGCAGACATTTCTGGAACACATTTTAACAACCTGAGCCTAATACATGCTTTTAATGGATTCCAATTGCATCTGTAAAGCTTTCAAGAGGTCTCGGAAAGATTTGAAAAGGTTTTGTTTCTTTAAGTCAGGCCTATCTGACCTCCTTGCTCCACGTTACAGGTGCAAACTGTTGGTTTGGAAATTGGTTTCCTGAAACTTCCTGTGTAGGAGCCTATCCTTTCCACAGCAAATTTTCTGTTTACAACCCTTAAAACCTTTCTATTTTGTTAGCTAAGGTACTGTTGGGGTTCAGCAGCAAGGTTCCCTGCAGGAAGAAGGGGATGATGGGCTTCCCATTGACGAGTCTGTGTGTGATCAGAGTGATTTGCAGGCCTCAGAGAGAAGTACCGGAAGTTGCAGAGGAAACAGGGGATGTTTATGTCATTTTTATCCCGCCCATTTCAGCCCGAAGGCGACCACCCTGAGTTGGGAACGGGTTGGAAACCACATTTTACATCATTAGGACTCTCTTTCTGGTAGCAACTTGAAATCCAATTAGACTTCAATCCAAGTGACAGAGAAGATGTTTAGCTGCTGTATCGGACTGGATGAGAGCTAACAAATTGAAATTGAATCCAGACAAGACAGAGGTCCTACTGGTCAGTCGGAAGGCCGAACAGGGTATAGGGTTACAGCCTGTGTTAGACGGGGTTACACTCCCCCTGAAGACGCAGGTTCGCAGCTTGGGAGTGATCCTGGACTCATCGCTGAGCCTGGAACCCCAGGTCTCAGCAGTGGCCGGGAGAGCTTTCGCACAATTAAAACTTGTGCGCCAGCTGCGCCCGTACCTTGGGAAGTCGGATCTGGCCACGGTGGTCCACGCTCTTGTCACATCCCGGCTGGATTACTGCAACGCACTCTACGTGGGGTTGCCTTTAAAGACTGCTCGGAAACTTCAACTAGTCCAGCGAGAAGCAGCCAGATTGCTCACCGGAGCGGCGTACAGGGAGCACACCACCCCCCTGTTGCGTCAGCTCCACTGGCTGCCGATCCAATTCCGAGCACAATTTAAAGTGCTGGTTTTGACCTATAAAACCCTATACGGTTCCGGCCCAGTGTACTTGTCCGAACGGATCTCCCTCTACATCCCACCTCGAAGTTTAAGATCTTCTGGGGAGGCCCTGCTCTCGACCCCGCCAGTGTCACAAGTGAGGCTGGCGGGGACGAGGAGCAGGGCCTTCTCAGTGGCGGCCCCCCGCCTGTGGAACTCACTCCCCGGGGAGATCAGATCGGCGACTTCCCTTCTAGCATTTAGGAAAAAACTAAAGACCTGGATGTGGGACCAAGCTTTTGGTCGCTCTGACAACTAACTCAAGGACCTGGCGATAGACAAGGACAAACGGAATAGAACGGATGTATGGACTCTGATATATGGACTCTGACATGAGATTGTTTTAGGATTTATGATTTTATTATGTATTGATGTTTTAATTTAACTGCTGAATTGTTATATTTTTTGGATTACTTGTTGTGTGATTTGGGCATCTAATTGTGTCCTCCCTGTAAGCCGCCCTGAGTCCCCCTCGGGGTGAGAAGGGCGGGGTATAAGTGAATGAAATAAATAAATAATAAATAAATAAGATCTTTACCTGTGAAGTACTACCGGTTTCTCTACTGGATGTCCAAGAAGGTCCTGAATACTGTCCCACTGTAAGAAAATGAAAATGTCTTAGAGAATGGAATGCTTTAAGAAAAGCCAGGGGAAAATTAGTGCATTTTGAGACTTCAGAATTTGGGCTTCTTAGCAATGATCCTCATTGGTGGAATACTCTCCCAGGCGAATAGGTTTTTCAGCTGAATATGGAGCCATTCCAGAGCTGTCACTCTAGGCTATGAATTTGTTAACAGCAGCACAGCACGCCACCCAACATTTGAAAGAAAGGTGCTACAGTATCTGTAGAAAATGGGGTTCTTTTCTCCAGGTAAAATGTTTATGACCCAACAGATATTATTACTTTTTTTTCCCAATCAATCAATGATTTATTACGGTCTGTGACCAGCACAACATAGAATGGGGCACAGGTGCCCAAGTAAAGGGAATCGCAGTTCCCAAGTAGATCAGATACAGTTATAAAAAGATATTATTACATAATAATAATAATAATAATAATAATAATATAATATATAATAATATTATATATTATATAATAATAATATAATAAATATAATAATATATTAATAATATAATAATAATATAATATATTAATAATATAATATAATAATAATATAAAAATAATATATAATAATATTATAATAATAATTATAATAACAAGCCACGAGAGTAAAGATGAAGATCCACCCAGAGGAAAAGTGTTCCTGCCATACATCAAGGGAACCACTGACCACATAGGGAAGCTGATGAGGAAACACAACATACAAACAATCTACAAACCCACCAAGAAAATCCAACAAATGCTACGTTCAGCAAAGGACAAGAGGGATCCTCTCACCTCTGCAGGAGTCTACCGTGTACCATGCATCTGTGGACAAGTCTACATAGGGACCACCAAACGCAGCATTGCCCAGACACGCATCAAGGAACATGAAAGGCACTGCAGACTCCTTCAACCAGAGAAGTCAGCCATAGCAGAGCACCTGATGAACCAGCCTGGACACAGCATATTATTTGAGAACACAGAAATGCTGGACCACACCAACAACCACCATGTCACACTACACAGAGAAGCCATTGAAATCCACAAGCATGTGGACAATTTCAACAGAAAGGAAGAGACCATGAAAATGAACAAAATCTGGCTACCAGTATTAAAAAAAACTCTAAAATTATAACAGCTAAACAACAGAGAGGAAAAAACCAGGCACAGATTAACACCTCCCAGCAACAGATTTTCCCAGGCTCAGGCAGGCCTTCAAATGCTAATGAAGGTGATCAGCTAAACATTCACACCTAACTGCAGCAGGGAAGAGCTCCTTGCCCCACCCCAGCCATTCCA
The DNA here is from genome assembly GCF_037176765.1 of Anolis sagrei. Classification (NCBI taxonomy): domain Eukaryota; kingdom Metazoa; phylum Chordata; class Lepidosauria; order Squamata; family Anolidae; genus Anolis; species Anolis sagrei. The sequence goes on along the minus strand of NC_090028.1, from coordinate 7,669,968 downwards.
CAGATATATAAACCCATTTTTCCTACTTCCAACAGACCTCACAACCTCTGAGGAAGCTTGCCATAGATGCAGGCGAAACGTCAGGAGAAATGCCTCTAGAACATGGCTCTATAGCCCGAAAAAACCCACAAGAACCTATTATTACATTATTATTATTTTAAAATAAAGGTAAATGTTTCCCTTTGACATTGAGGCTAGTTGCGTCTGACTCTGGAGAGTGGTGCTCATTTCCATTTCAAACCATTCCAAAAGCCCCTAGAAAGGGATCATGAAACATAATGTTCAAACTTTATGATTTACTAGCTGTACCTGCTACGCGTTGCTGTGGCCAACCTTCCCTCTTTCTCTCCTTCTTTCCTTCTCTCCCTCTTTCCTTCCTTCCTTCCCGTCTTTCCTTCTCTTCTTCCTTCCTTCTCTATCTCTTTCCTTCTTCCCCCCCCCCCTTTCCTTTCTCTTCTGCTCTTTTCTTCCTTCTCTCTTTCCTTCTTTCCCTCCCTCTTTCTCTACATCTTCCCTCTTCCTTCGCTCCCTCTTTCCTTCCTTCTTTCCCTTTTTTCTTTCCTTCTCTCCTTCCTTCTCTAACTTTCCTTCCTTCCCCCTTTTTCTTTCCCTTCCTCTTTCTCTCCTTTATTCCTTCTCTACCTCTTTCCTTCCTTCTCTCTTTGCTTCCATGCTTCCTTCTCTCTTTCTTTCTTTCTTTCTTTCTTTCTTTCTTTCTTTCTTTCTTTCCCTCCCTCTTCCCTCCTTCCTTCCTTCCTTCCTTCCTTCCCTCCTTCCTTCCTTTCTTCTCTCCTTCCCTCCCCCTTTCTTCCGTATAGTCACTTAGCTTTTCGCCATTTAGCTTTTTGGAGCTTTTATGTCCCTTCTGCTGTGTTTTTCAGTGTTTTTTTGAGTGAAGGACATACATTGCGTTGTTAGGTGTCTTGTGTCCAAATTTGGGGTCAATTCCCCCAGTGGTTTTTGAGTTCTGTTAATCCCACAAACGAACATTACATTTTTATTTATATAGATTGATTTGGTGAAAATAAGATCTGTCAAGGTTTCAGAGCTGCATTATCTTGGGTTGTGCCTTACCTTGCTGTACGTTGTGCAGGTTTCCATCTGTGAATCAGTACTTTCTGTGAGAAAAGGACAAAACATTTTTCAGGAAAGGTAATATTTCAACTCTATGTTCTTTAGTACTCAATAATAATAACAGAGTAAAATAATAAATAACCTTGACTCGAATATAAGCCAAGTGGGGCTTTCTAAGCCTAAAAAGGGGCTGAAAATCTCGGCTTATACACTAGAATTCGAGGAGACCAGGGATTTCCATTTGGCCATGGAAATCCCTGTATGACTGCACAAATCACACAAACTCAATCTCAAAGAAAGCTACAGTGGTGCCCTCGCTATCCACTGGGACTCCTCTGTGGATACCAAAATCTGTGGAGGCGCAAGTCCCTTTATGTGCAGTAAATGGAGACCCTTGTTGTACAGGAGTTGATTATAAATTGTATGATTTTAGCTGTATTTGTGTTTAGATTGGCTGCAGTAATGCTGGAGCGGCCTAAGTCAGAGGAGTCCTCCATGTGCGTTGCCATGGAGACCGATGCAGGAGAGAGGGAAGTGGGAGGAGCTTAGAGGGGAGAGTTTGAAAAAACGATAGTTAAAAATCAGTTAGGGTTTAGGTTTAGAGCAGTGAGCAGTCAGGAGTTAGGTTCAGAGGAGTGAGGAGTTAGGAGTTGGGAGAGAAGGAAAGGAAAGGTGACGGAGTGACTTGTGAAGTAAAGCTTTGAGGCTTTGAAAAGCTGGGTTTGGCTATTGGAAGTTTCTCAGGCTAGTACAGCTGAATGGTGAAACATAGCTGGTATTATTTTAGTCTAAGGAGAGGCTAAAGAATAGTTTACTTAGTATTTGATCTAGGGAGGATCAACTAAGGGAAACATCACTGTATGGAAACTTTGTCTGAAACAAGTGCTCTACGTCAGAAAGATACTGTGTTACTTGAAAGAATGAACTGTTAAAGTTACAAGTATTATTCCAAGTGCAACAAGGAAAAGTTACATCTTGCAACCACACGCTATGTACTTAATAAAATTGTTAACTTTTATTTGAAGATTGCCTCAGCTCCGTCTATTCTGTGTACAAAGTGCCATTTCTCACAATATTACAACTTACCTCACGTGGTGGCAGAAACGTAGGGAAAAGTAACCAAATAAATCTACATTCTTCTCTCCAGTCACGCTACAGTATATACAGTATCATTACTACTGAGTTATTACTTTCTTAATAAAGGAGGAGGTGCAATTGAACAGCCTCCCTTCTAACTTGATGGTAAATTTGGTTCCTAATCGGCAACCTCCATTGCAAATTGGCTAAGTCTTTTTAAAATTGGGAACTGGGGTAAAATCTCCTGAATACTGGTTCCTTTCAAATTGGTGGCAACAATAAATCATCCCTCCGCTCCCCTGCTTCTTTTCACTTGTACGTATAACATGGGGGGGAAAAAAAATCAAAGTTTGCTTTAAAATATATATATTTTCAAGCCGTGAATGGTTGAATCTGTGGGTGCAGAATCCATGGATATGGAGATCCAACTGCAGTGGCAAACTCAATCTGAACAAATCTTACAACAACAGAAAAACCATTATAAGCTCCCCTTAGAGTTGCTGCAAGTCAAAAGTGACCTGAAGACACATAAACAACAAGCAAGTATAGGACAATGAATTGGGATCGGCTTTCCTGGAAAGTAAGGACAATGCTTATTTGTGGCTCTTTAAAGAGAACACTTTGTTACGATGATGAGAAATGTATGACCTTCCAGATGTTGGTTGTCAGCCGCTCCCATGATCCTTTGAACTGGACACGTCTGAGCAAAGCTCTAGGATAAAAACACCCGGAAGGCAACTGCATTTACATAATTCCTGGTCTGAATTATAGCCATTCTGGCTCCAGACTCATTGAAAAATTAGTAACTTGAATTTTGCTTTGAAAGTGGAAACAACTGCCCAGCAATGATATCCAGAGATATGAGAGAGATGCAACCGGAGAGGTTGAGAAACACTTTCTCAGCACATACAGACAAGATTGTTAAGGAAGCGGTCTGCAAACACTTAGAAACAAATGCAGTCATCGCTAATAGTCAACATGGATTTATCAAAAACAAGTCATGCCAGACTAATCTGATCTCTTTCTTCGATAGAGCTACAAGCTGGGTAGATGCGGGGAATGCCGTGGATGTGGCGTACCTGGATTTCAGTAAGGCCTTTGACAAGGTCCCCCATGACCTTCTGGCAAGGAAACTAGTCCAATGTGGGCTAGGCAAAACTACGGTGAGGTGGATCTGTAATTGGTTAAGTGGACGAACACAGAGAGTGCTCACTAATGCTTCCTCTTCATCTTGGAAAGAAGTGACGAGCGGAGTGCCATCAGGAGGGTTCCGTCCTGGGCCCGGTCCTGTTCAACATCTTTATTAATGACTAAGATGAAGGGCTCGAAGGCAGGATCATCAAGTTTGCAGACGACACCAAATTGGGAGGGATAGCCAATAGTCCAGAGGACAGGAGCAGAATTCAAAACGATCTTGACAGATTAGAGAGATGGGCCAAAACTAACAAAATGAAGTTCAACAGTGACAAATGCAAGATACTACACTTTGGCAGAAAAAATGAAATGCAAAGATACAGAATGGGGGACAATGCCTGGCTCGAGAGCAGGACGTGTGAAAAAGATCTTGGAGTCCTCGTGGACAACAAGTTAACATGAGCCAACAATGTGATGTGGCGGCAAAAAAAGCCAATGGGATTTTGGCCTGCATCAATAGGAGCATAGTGTCTAGATCTAAGGAAGTAATGCTACCCCTCTATTCTGCTTTGGTTAGACCACATCTGGAATATTGTGTCCAATTCTGGGCACCACAATTCAAGAGAGAGATTGACAAGCTGGAATGTGTCCAGAGGAGGGCGACTAAAATGATCAAGGGTCTGGAGAACAAGCCCTATGAGGAGCGGCTTAAGGAGCTGGGCATGTTTAGCCTGAAGAAGAGAAGGCTGAGAGGAGATATGATAGCCATGTATAAATATGTGAGAGGAAGCCACAGGGAGGAGGGAGCAAGCTTGTTTTCTGCTTCCTTGGAGACTAGGACGCAGAACAGTGGCTTCAAACTACAAGAGAGGAGATTCCATCTGAACATTAGGAAGAACTTCCTGACTGTGAGAGCCGTTCAGCAGTGGAACTCTCTGCCCCGGAGTGTGGTGGAGGCTCCTTCTTTGGAAGCTTTTAAGCAGAGGCTGGATGGCCATCTGTCAGGGGTGATTTGAATGCAATATTCCTGCTTCTTGGCAGGGGGTTGGACTGGATGGCCCATGAGGTCTCTTCCAACTCTTTGATTCTTTGATTCTATGATTCTAACCGAAGCCTGTTTCCTCATGCTAAATACCACTGGAGCATTGAAGCGCACCCAAATACCTGGGAGTCACCCTGGACCATGCTCTGACCTACTAGAAGCACTGCCTGAATATCAAGCAAAAGTGGGCGCTAGAAATAATATCATACGAAAACTGACTGGCACAACCTGGGGATCACAACCAGACACAGTGAAGACATCTGCCCTTGCGGTATGCTACTCTGCTGCTGAGTATGCATGCCCAGTCTGGAACACATCTCACCATGCTAAAACACTAGATGTGACGATAATAATAATAATAATAATAATAATAATAATAATGTGAGAAGGTTCTCCACTGTGCATGTGGCAGGGCACTGACTGCATTGTAGGAAATGGTCTGTGGTTTGCTCTGCTCCACACTCGCATGTTGTGGACTCTCCTTTGTGGGCCCATTTTTTAAGGTTGGCTCTGCATCTCGTGGTGCCAGAGCGCAGTCTGTTCAGCGCCTTCCAAGTCGCCCAGTCTTCTGAGTGCCCAGGAGGGAGTTTATCATCCAGTCTCAGCCACTGATTGAGGTTTTGGGTTTTAGCCTGCCACTTTTGGACTCTCAACTGCTGAGGTGTTCCTGCAAGTATTTCTATACATCTTAGAAAGCTATTTCTTGATTTAAGGCATTGGCTTGCTGGCTGATATCTGAACAGAGGATGGGCCGGAGATGTCACTGCCTTGCTCCTTTCATTATTGGCTGCTACTTCCTGACAGATGTCAGGTGGTACAATACCGGCTAAACAGTGTAATTTTTCCAGAGGTGTAGGGCACAGACACCCTGTGATAATGAGGTACGTCTCATTAAGAGCCACATCTACTGTTTTAACGTGGTGAGATGCGTCCCATACTGGGCATGCATACTCAGCAGCAGAGTAGCAAAGTGCAAGGGCAGATGTCTTCACTGTGTCTGGTTGTGATCCCCAGGTTGTGCCAGTCAGCTTTCTAGTACCCACTTTTTGCGGGACAGTCAAGCAGTGCTTCTTGTAGGTCAGAAAACGGTTCAGGTTAACTTGCAGCATGTTTTTTTTATGATAGAACCAATTAGGAAATGACATTGATAACCCAGGAGCCAAAATCGTATTACATATTGTTTGAAACACAACAAGAGTGCCTTCTATACTGCCATATAATCCAGATTATCAAAGCAGATAAGTCACATTACATTTCTGTTATTTTACTCTATTATTATTATTATTATTATTATTATTATTATTATTATTTGAAACACAACAAGATGAGTCCACAGCAGACACTCTGCTGGCTGTTGTATTGGATCCCACATCTGACACTTCCCAAGTGTCTAAGACTGTGTGATGTATCGGCGAATAATCCGTGCAGATCCCAGTAAGGTGGCCTTTTGCAGCTGGCAGACGGCAATCTCGTCAGCACCGATTGTGTTTAAGTGCAGGCCAAGGTCTTTAAGCACTGCACCCAGTGTGCCAATCACCACTGGGACCACCTTGACTGGTTTGTGCCAGAGTCTTTGCAGTTCGATCTTTAAATCCTCATATGTCATCTTTTCCAGTTGTTTCTCTGCAATCCTGCTGCCACCTGGGATTGCGACATCAACAATCCATACTTTGTTTTTTAACACGATTGTGAGGTCAGGAGTATTATGCTCCAAAACTCTGTCAGTCTGAATCTGGAAGTCCAGGGGAGTTTGGCGTGTTCATTCTCTGTAACTTTTTCAGGCTTGTGATCCCACCAGTTAGTTGTCGCAGGCAGATGGTATTTGTGGAACAAGTTCTAATGAATCATCTGAGCAACAGTGTTGTGCCTCTGCTTGTAGTCTGTCTGCGCTATCTTCTTGCAGCAGCTCATTATTGTCGAAGGCTTTCATGGCCGGAATCACTGGGTTGTTGTAGGTTTTTTTGGGCTATATGGCCATGTTCTAGAGGCATTTCTCTTAGGAGAAATGCCTCTAGAACATGGCCATATAGCCCAAAAAAACCTACAACAACCCAGCTTATTATTATTATTATTATTATTATTATTATTATTGTTATTGACACAAAAGCACAGTATGTCACAGCAAACGAGATCTATATGATGGATTTTGTATCACAAAATCACAAGTCAAACACTTCCCAAGGGTCTAGGACTGTGTATTATTATTATTATTATTATTATTATTATTATTATTATTCCCTCCCTCTCAAAGGGTTGGTGGTTCTTCCCCACTTTCTCCACATTGCTAACTGATAAATCCACGGAAGGATCAAGTTGAACCCGAAGATGTCAATCCACTTATCTGTTACTGCACAACTCTGGACTTCGTCTCACTACTAAGCATGCCTGCAAAGTCATCACACATTCCTATCAGCATGCAAGCTTTTCCAGGCTGTATTACTTCTTACCTCGTTTAATTGCTAGCGGGATCTTGAATTCACAGCGGTGATAACTATGAAAAATGAAAAGGCAGACTGTTATTTTGGAAAAGCATGACATTTTGGAGGTTATAACCTTTTGGAAAGCCAGGACTCTCCATAGCCTTTTGGAAGCATGACCCATTTGGAGATTAACTGGCATTCATAGCATTGGGAATATCCACAACCTTTTTGTACAGTATGATCTTCCTAAGAAGAGTTAAATACTCGCTTGAGTGAATCTTCTCCTTAGCGGTAAGTATCCACTAGTATTCATGCAAGGCAAATTGGGATTCTCAGTTGTTAGACTGATATACCTGGTTATCTCTCTGAACTGCTAGGAACTGCCAATGCACAAAATCTTCAGAAGTGTTATTTCAGTAGCCCAAAATACATCCACTCTCCCATAAATATATTACATTTGCTCTGAATTCACTAGGAACACTACCTAAAAGAAGTAGGCAGCCTGTCTTGGCTACTGACATATTCTATATCTGTCTGTGTATTGTCTATACAAAGCGGCATTGACTATTTGCCGTGTATGTGTATTGTGATTCGCCCTGAGTCCCCTTCGGGGTGAGAAGGGCGGAATATAAACAATGTATTATTATTATTATTATTATTATTATTATTATTATTATTAGAAACATCACAAGATGAATCCACAACAGACACTCTGCTGGCTGTTGTATTGTTGCATTACATCTATTATTTTTCTCTATTATTACTGTTATTATTACATTTCCATTATTTTACTCTATTATTATTATTAATAATAATAATAATAATAATAATAATAATACATTTATTATTTTACTCTATTATTATTTGATACACAACAAGATGAGTCCACAGCAGACACTTTGGTCGCTGTTGTATTGGATCACACGTCGGACACTTCCCAAGTGTCTAGGACTGTATGATGTATCGGCAAATAATGCGTGCATAAGGTGGCCTTCTGCAGCTGGCAGATAGTAATCTTGTCAGCACCAATTGTGTTTAAGTGCAGGCCAAGGTCTTGAGGCACTGCACCCAGTGTGCCGATCACCACTGGGACCACCTTGACTGGCTTGTGCCAGAGTCTTTGCAGTTCAATCTTTAAATCCTCATATTGTGTCAGCTTTTCCAGTTGTTTCTCTTCAATCCTGCTGTCACCCAGGATTGCAACATCGATATTATTATTATTATTATTATTATTATTATTATTATTATTTGCCCCTCATCGACATTATTATTATTATTATTATTATTATTATTATTATTATTATTACTATTATTATTACTTGCCCCTCACCTAGCCTTATAAATAGGGCAAGCATACCTAACTTTCCGTACATTGGGTTGCTGTGAGTTTTCCAGGCTGTCTGGCCATGTTCCAGAAGCATTCCCTCCTGACGTTTTGCACACATGTACGAATAAAGGAACATGAAAGGCAACGCAAAATAATTCAACCAGAGAAATGAGCCATAGCAGAGCACTCAATGAACCAACCTGGACACAGCATATTATTTGAGAACACAGAAATGCTGGACCACTTGGACAACCACCATGTCAGGATACACAGAGAAGCAATCCACAAGCATGTGGACAATTTTAACAGAAAGGAGGAAATCATGAAAATGAATACAATCTGGCTACCAGTATTAAAAAACTCTAAAATCAAGAAGTAAAGAAAGAGGAACACTGTTAGGAATCAGCCTGTGTTTGTGTTTCATGATGCTCAGGATCATGATGCTCTTGATGTGGGACATGATGAGGGAAATGATGGTGCTGAGGCTGAGGTGCAATATGGAGATGGTTTGGTCAATGATTTCCATGCAGACAATGATAGAGAGGCCCCAGGTGCAAAGGGCAGTTTCTCATGAGGATATTCCTGCTGGGCTTAAGGATGATGGTTTACTCCCTCTCTCTGTGAGCTCTCAAGATTTGAGTTTGGAAAACAATCCGACACCAGGAAATTTTAATGAGCAGCCAGAAAGGAAGTTGAAAAATAGGCGGCTAGAGTTCAGCCAGGATTGACAACAAACGCAATGTTTACGTCGCTCCGAAAGGCTTAGTCAAATAAGAGGCAAGAGTGGGGGAAAACGAAACAATTTTTTGGGCTTTGGGATATAAGATTTGCTTCAAGGGAAAGCCTGTTAGATCAGGCATCATTTGGAAATCATGTTCATGTGCCTTGGAAATCCTGTTCAAGGGGTCTTGTTCTTATAGAGATTTTTTTAGCATTTTGCTGTGGTCTAGAACCTTTGGGTTTATCTTTGATTGATTGACTTCTGTTGATTCCTGTCTGGATGAATACTTGGATTGTTTTTATATCTTTTGTGGACATTGCTTTGAAATACTGCATTTTACTGATCTTTTACATTTTGAAATTTTCCTATTTTTACAAGAATTTCTTTCTACTGGCTATTTTACTCAGCTTCAATAAAAAGGATTGGTTTTTCACTCAACTTATGGTGTGTTTTAAAATCAGAGGGTATCCTTTCTGTTCTGGAGTGCAACAAACACTCAAAAACAGGGGAATTCCAGACAAGAAACAATTGGGGCCAGCTAATCACCTCCCAACAAAGGATGCCCCCAGGCAGGAAGCAGCCAAGCCTGCAAGGCTATTTAATGCTAATCAAGCTGACTAACTGCAACATTCACACTTGCCTCAAAGAGACAAGATGTTGTGGCTCAGTTTGACTCTGAGTCTGAAGCCGACCCTTGTGGGCTTTGTGAGCCAGAGTTCCTACAAGATGATGATGAGGGTGATGGGTTACAGATTTCTGTACATGCTTCAGGCAGGGTTGACAGTGAGGCTGCTGAAGGGGAAACAGCAAGTCAGTGCTCAGGGGAAAAGAATGTCAGTGAGAATGATAACAAGAGTGAATTCCCACATGGACAGGTGGAGATGTCTTTGCCTCTTTTGCCTTCCCACGGTGATACGGTCCAGCTGCAGGACCAAGATAAGGGGTTAGAGAGCCTTGAAGGTAATGAATCCATGAGCAGGCAAGATCGTCTGCAATTAAGGGTCCGGAGAAGCCCTTGCGTGGCTAGTAAGCGAGAAGCCAAGTCTGCCAAAGGTCATCGCAATGCGTTCATGTCTGCAAAGGGTATTTAGCCTTCTTGTTGACACACAGGGGTTGTCAGTTCAACGTAGCTCTTTCCATGCAAACTTCTATGGATTAACCTTGGCTTTAAGCAGCACACTTCTGGCTTCCTGAGTCTAGGATTTTGGGTCTTGTGTTCATCTGTTTTTCCATGGACTATTGTTTGACCATTGCTTAAAGGATTATGCTTCATGTTTTTGCCTTGGGAACAGTGTCTTTGCATTTAAGCCTTATGGAACTTTTGTATTCTTCATGCCATGTTTTGATTTTGCCTTTTTCTCAATAAACTACAAAGTCTACAGCTTTGGTGTGGTGGTATTTGGGAGCAAGGTGAAAACTACCCTGAGTTGCAACACAAAAATCCTTTCTCCTACCCTGGGCATTCCACAGATATATAAACATCACTTGCCTAGTTTCCAACACACCTCACAACCTCTGAAGATGCCTGCCATAGATGTGGACGAAACGTCAGGAGAGAATGCTTCTGGAATATGGCCAGACAGCCTGGAAAACTCACAGCAACCCAGTGATTCCAGCCATGAAAGCCTTCAACACCACATTGGCTATCTCATCTGATGGAAACTCAACATCCCAGACATATTCTTAGAGCTCATAATCAATGCGTGCTTTCGCAAACCGAGGCCATACTCACATGTTGAAGTTATAATGACCCGGGTAATTCGTATGCAGAACAAATTTCTTCACTTTGTGGGTATTTGCATCAAAAAGGATATCCTGTGAAGGGTGAAAATGGGGAAAGAGATGGAAGTTGAGTTGAGGACGATTAATTCAAAACAATGAAACAACATCACGCCCCAAAGAAAATGGGACCATTTTCCCCAGAGCAGTGGTTCTCTACCTTCCTAATGCCGTGACCCCTTAATACAGTTCCTCATGTTGTGGTGACCCCCAACCATAACATTATTTTTGTTGCTACTTCATAACTGTAACTTTGCTACTGTTTGAACTGTAATATAAATATCTAATATGCAGGATGTATTTTCATTCACTGGACCAGATTTAGCACAAATATCCCATACGCCCAAATTGGAATACTGATGGGGTTCATGGGGGGATTGATTTTGTCAATTGGGAGTTGTAGTTGCTGGGATTTATAGTTCACCTACAATCAAAGAGCATTCTGAACCCCACCAAAGATGGAATTGAACCAAACTTGGCACACAGAACTCCAATGACCAACACAAAATACTGGAAGGGTCTGGTGGACATTGACCTTGAGATTTGGAGTTGTAGTTCACCCACATCCAGAAAGCATTGTGGACCCACACAATGATGGATCTGGACCAAACTTGGCACAAATATTCAGTATGTCCAAATGTGAACATTGGTGGAGTTTGGAAAAAATAGACCTTGATATTTGGGAGTAGTAGTTGCTGTGATTTATAGTTCACCTACAATCAAAGAGCATTCTGAACTCCACCAATGATGGAATTGAACCTATCTTGGAACACAGAACTCCCATGATCAACAGAAAATACTGGAAGAATCTCATGGGCATTGACCTTGAGTTTTGGAGTTGTAGTTCACCTACATCCAGAGAGCACTGTGGACTCAAACAATGATGGATTTGGATCAAACTTGGCACAACTTGTGCTCAAATGTGAACACTGGTTGAGTTTGGGGAAAATAGTAGGCATGGGCAATCCATGGTTCTAAATGGTTCTAAAGTACTTACAAAACTAGGGGGTGATGGTGCTTTGCTTCCAAAGGGTTTCTAAAGTTCTGGTGGTAAAAATTTCAGAACTCTAACATAACTTTCAAAATTTTGTTATAAATGGCAGTTTATAACAATAGCCAATAACAAAATAATAATGAAAATTTTGAAAGTTTTGTTGGAGTTCTGAAATTTTCACCACCACAACTTTCGAAACATTTTAGAAGCAAAGCACCAGCTTTAGCAACACTTTAGAAGAAAAGCACCAGCAGCCCCTAGTTTTGTAAGTTCTTTAGAACCATTTAGAACCATGGATTGCCCATGCCTAGAAAATAGACCTTGACATTTGGGAGTTGTAGTTGCTGGGATTTATAGTTTGCCGACAATCAAAAAGTATTCTGAACTCCACCAATTGAGAATTGCGCCAAACTTCCCACCCAGAACTCCCATGACCAACAGAAAATTACTGTGATGGTCTGATGGTCTTTGGCGACCCCTCTGACACCCCCTCGCGACCCCTCCAGGGTCCCAACCCCCAGATTGAGAAACACTGCCTTAGAGCAATGATTCAAAGGACATATTTATTTTAATTTGGGAGAAAACATTATGCCAAAACCATTGTGAAAGGTTGTGAATTTACATGCAACTTAAGTCCTAGCTACACTGCTATTATAATTTATTTATTTATTTATTTACAATATTTATATTCCGCCCTTCTCACCCCGCAGGGGACTCAGGACGGATTACAATGTACACATATATGGCAAACATTCAATGCCAAAGACACACAACAGATATAGACAGACAGTCAGAGGCTATTTAACTTTTTCTGGCCGCCAGAGGAGCTGTTGCTTTAATCGTCCATCTGCGACACTGATGAAGTACTTCCTCATTCCCCGCATGCTTTGCTGGAGTCTTTTTTATGGCCTCGTAAATTAGTTAAATTAGCCTCCCCACGCATAGGTGGTACCTGATTTTCCTACTTGACAGATGCAACTGTCTTTCGGGTTGCAAAGGTCGACAACAAGCTACACAATTGGTTGGAAGCTCACTCCACAACACCTTACGAACTCATGACCTTTTGGTCAGAAGTGATCTTAATGCAGTTGACACACAGCCAGCTATGGCACAGTCCCGGTGCCAATTGAACTAAATTAGATGGTCATATAATCCAGTTCAAAGCAGTTAAACTGCATTATATGGTCAGTGTAGACCAGGCATGGGCCAACTTGGGCCCTCCAGGTGTTGTGGACTTCAACTCCCACAATTCCTAACAGCCTACTGGCTGTTAGGAATTGTGGGAGTTGAAGTCCACAACACCTGGAGGGCCTAAGTTGGCCCATGCCTGGTCTACACTAACCATATAATGCAGTTCAATCTTCACTCTTTATTGCATAGGGGTCTCATTGTTTCTGCTTTAGTCCATTTGACTGTTGAACAAGCCAGGCAAAGTCTTATCCTCTCTCCAGAGCATTTCTGAATCCGGTTTGCAAATTACATTCTGCAAACGTTTAATATCAAATACGTGAAAATGAGCTCCCTGAGACCCCGGGAGCAGAAATGCGCCACTAACTAAACACGCAAATGTGGAAAAGGAGAAGGTTCAGCGATCTCGGCAATGGAGCTCTGGAGGATTTGAACAATATTCACTCCGACGCTCAGAGATTATGAGTATTATCAAAACGGAAGATAAAATGGAAGGAAAGGAGGAAGGGTGTCAAAGCCGTCGACTCACCACTCCAAGCGTGAAGTAGTTGAAAAAGTAGTCATTGCACTTTGAAGGTACTTGCTTATGAGGAGAAGGCGAATGGATTTTCATCTATAAATAAAGAACGGAAAAATGCCAGAGACACTTCAGTTTTTTGAAGAAGGAGACAAAGAGATTTTAAATACACAACCATTGCTATCCAACTTCATTTATTTATTTATCGTGTCAGGAGCAACCAGACAGTTGTATTACATTTTTAACAAAACAAACAAACAGACAGACAGACAAAACACGAAGTTTGCAAGCTTGGTAGTTGATTAAATGTCATTTGACCAGTATCTGGCCACTTGGAGTGCCTCTGCTGTTGCCGCAAGGAGGTCCTCCATTGTGCATGTACCAGGGCCCAGCTTGCATTGCAGCAGGTGGTCAGTGGTTTGCTCTTCTCCACACTCGCATGTCGAGGATTCCACTTTGTAGCCCCATTTCTTAAGGTTGGCTCTGCATCCCGTGGTGCCAGAGCGCAGTCTGTTCCGTGCCTTCCAAGTGTGCCCAGGGGGAGTCTCTCATTTGGTATCAGCCATTGATTGAGGTTCTGGGTTTGAGCCTGCCACTTTTGGACTCTCGCTTGCTGAGGTGTTCCAGCGAGTGTCTCTGTAGATCTTAGAAAACTATTTCTTGATTTAAGTCGTTGACGTGCAGGCTGATACCCAAACGGAGGATGAGCTGGAGATGTCACTGCCTTGGTCCTTTCACTATTGGCTGCTACTTCCCGGCGGATGTCAGGTGGTGCAATACCGGCTAAGCAGTGTAATTTCTCCAGTGGTGTAGGGCGCAGACACCCCGTGATAATGCGGCATGTCTCATTAAGAGCCACATCCACTGTTTTAGCGTGGTGAGATGTGTTCCACACTGGGCATGCGTTCTCAGCAGCAGAGTAGCAAAGCGCAAGGGCAGATGTCTTCACTGTGTCTGGTTGTGATCCCCAGGTTGTGCCAGTCAGCTTTTGTATGATATTGTTTCTAGTGCCCACTTTTTGCTTGATATTCAGGCAGTGCTTCTTGTAGGTCAGAGCATGGTCCAGAGTGACTCCCAGGTATTTGGGTGTGCTGCAATGCTGCAATCGAACTTCATAAAGGCACTGCTCTGATTTGAATGGACTGAGGACACTAAGGCAGACATGAGAAATGTCTCCAGCCCCATTACAGATAATGGACTGAATCCAGATTTAACCTTGCTTAATGTTGGAACTCAACCACATTCTGCACAAGGTTATAGTCCTCATCAAGGACTTAGATAGGCAGATGAGTTAGGTGGAAGGGAAAGGCCTTCCTCCATTGGCTTCTCGGTCTCCCTCCTGTGAGCATGGAGAGACAAGATGTCTGCTGTGACTTACTGTATATACTCGAGTATAATAAGCCTAGTTTTTCAGTCATTTTTTTAAGGCAGAAAAAGTCTCCCTCGGCTTATACTTGAGTCAAGGTTTTTATTATTTTACTCTATTATTATTATTACTATTACTATTATTATTATTAATCATTTTACTCTATTATTATTACATTTATTATTTTATTCTTTAGTATTGTTATTATTACATTTATTATTTTACTCTATTATTATTGGAAGGATTTTTATTATTTTATTCTATTATTATTATTACATTTATTATTTTATTCTTTATTATTGTTATTACTACATTTATTATTTTACTCTATTATCATTGGAAGGATATGTAAACACATTTACACTGAAGAAGGTTAGAATAATGCTTTAATCAGAGGACAGTCTTATCTTAACTTACAGTTTTATTCAAAAACATTTAACCTATCGATGCCTCAATTAATGCAATTTTATTGGTATCTATTTTTATTTTGGAATTTACCAGTAACTGCTGCATTTCCCACCCTCGGCTTATACTTGAGTCAATCTGTTTTCCCAGTTTTTTTGTGGTAAAATTAGGTGCCTTGGCTTATATTCGGGTCGGCTTATACTCAAGTAAATAAAGTATTTGGATAGCCAGGTCCTGTTAACTTTCCTATCTAGTAAGCATGGGCAATCCATGGTTCTAAATGGTTCTAAAGTACTTACAAAACTAGGGGGCGCTGGTGCTTTGCTTCTAAAATGTTTCTAAAGTTCTGGTGGTGAAAATTTCAGAACTCTAACAAAATTTTCAAATTTCATTATAAATGGCAGTTCCTAATTGGTTCTGTTATAAAAATCTCCAGTAATGAAATAATAATGAAATTTTGAAAGTTTTGTAAGAGTTTTGAAATTTTTTGTTTTGTTTTGTTTTGTTTTGTTTTTTTTTTGCTAGCCTTTATTGGCATAACATGGCAGAGAGTATAAAAAATAGTACACATAATAAAAAAGGGCTTCTCGTTTGCTACACATTCAGTTTGCAGACTTCATTCAGGAATCTTGCCACTGAAAGGCAGCAGCTAAAGTCCTGGCAATTTAAAAGCAAAATCACTTTGTCAGAATCGCTGCGGTTCTTCAGTGAGTCTAAAACTTGTGTTAGCAGGCTGGATCTTAGCTCCTGGTAGAGTGGACAGTGCAGGAGAATATGCGGTATGGAGTCTAGCTGTCCTGTGCTGCAGAGGCAGACCCTCTTGTCGCTCGGGAGGCCATTGAGTCTTCCTCTATGGAGCGGCGATGGCATGATGTTAAATCTAGCCAGCATGTAGGCTCTTCTGTAAGAGGGGTTGGTGAGCTCTGTGATGTAAAAGGCTGGATTTCCCTGTGTGTATGGAATTGCCAAGTTAATAGGTGAGCAGGATTTGTTTGCCAAGCTCAACAATTGGTTGTGGTCCCTATCTAGCAGCCTCCTTTTGATGAGGGTAAAAATCTCGGGAAAAGATAGTAGGGTCAGGAAATCGCTGTCGTAGCCCAATTCCCCGATCTTTGCTAGGACAGTTGAGCACCATTTGGAGTGGTGGAGTTCGCTCAAGGTGAGTTGAGTCAGAGAGTCTCTGGGACTTTGATAGTGTATAGATAGCCAAAATTTAATGACGATTAGCCAGATAGTAGCCTCAATAGAATATTGCCCAGATTCAAGACAAAGAACTGCATACGGGACACAGTTGGGGGCACCATATAGTTTGTGGAGGAATTTCGAATGAAAAGATCTGATGGCGCTGTTATTGGGGGTTAACCAGATGGGTGTGAGGGCGATCTGGCTGCGACATCTGTCACCCCATTGATCGCCAGGGTTGATTCGGCTGATCTGGCTGGCTAGGCGGGTGTCCCCTTCCTCCCTCACCGCTCCATGTGCGTCCCTCCCGAAGCTGCGCGCTCGGTGGAAGAGGACGACGTCCCAGGTATAGAAGGAGTGTACCGAGGTCTCCAGTCTTCGGTCCCGGGTTTACGATAGCTGCGCTCCCCTGCTAGAACCTCCAAACAAGCTCGAGTTTTGAAATTTATACCACCAGAACTTTAGACACACTTTAGAAGCAAAGCACCAGCTTTAGAAACAAGTTAGAATCAAAGCACTAGCTTTAGCAACGCTTTAGAAGTAAAGCACCAGCTTTAGAAAATTTTTAGAAGCAAAGCACCAGCTTTAGAAACACTTTAGAAGCAAAGCACCAGCTATAGAAACATGTTAGAAGCAAAGCACCAGCTTTAGAAACACTTTAGAAGCAAAGCACCAGCTTTAGAAAATTTTTAGAAGCAAAGCACCAGCTTTAGAAACACTTGAGAAGCAAGCACCAGCTTTAGAAACACTTTAGAAGCAAAGCACCAGCTATAGAAACATGTTAGAAGCAAAGCACCAGCTTTAGAAACACTTTAGAAGCAAAGCACCAGCTTTAGAAACATTTTGGAAGCAAAGGACAAGCTTTAGAAACATGTTAGAAGCAAAGCACCAGCTTTAGCAACACTTTAGAAGCAAAGCACTAGCACCCCCTAGTTTTGTAAGTACATTAGAACCATTTAGACCCATCTAGTTATGTTATGGGCTGAAAATAAATTGGAGAAAATCAAAAATGATTTTATTTAACTATACAAAAGAAGAAGAGGAAGATTTCAAAAGTCAGAGGGAGATAAAAATAACTCTAAAAGAAGATATAAAATACATAGGAGTAGTAGTAACTAAGAATCTAAGTGAGATGGAAAGGAAAAATTTAGCGGTATTAAGGAAAGAAACAGAGAAAAGATTACTTGAATATAACAATGCACACCTATCTTGGTTTGGCAGAATAGCCTTATTTAAAATGAAAATCCTGCCCAAAGTAAACTTCATATTTAGAATGATACCCCTCAAAATTTCGGAAATTGAATTGAATAAATGGCAGCAATTAACAGATACATTTTGTAACAACAGGAAAAAGAATAGAATAAATAAATGCTACTGGTACAAACTACAGAAAGAAGGAGGACTAGGACTACCCGAAATCAAAAGTTATTATGAAGCGAACCAATTGAGACATGTGGTGGAAGGGATGCTAAACAAAGCTGACATAGACTGGATGGAAATAAATAATAAAGATATAGAAATGAGATTAGAAAATATATTTTTTAAGGAATACTCAAAAAAGGAAATTAATCAAATGGGAAATGTACCATTGGGAAATATACTATCAATATGGAACAAATATAAGAAAAACCTAATCAAAGGGAATTCTAAAATAATGCCAGTTATAATGGAGGGGAAATTTCCTAAAAATCTGAAAAACGTGATGGATAAAGAGTTGAAAAACAAGAAACTAGATAAAATTGGAAGTTGGATGGAACAAATAAAGGAGAAGAGCACTATTAAGGAAATCCTAGGTAAATTAAATATATCATAGCTCCATTGGGTCCAACTAGACCAATGGTTCAAAAAGTGGAAAGGAAAGAGCCTAGGGGAAAGAGAATCAACGAAATTTGAAAATATAATATTAAAAGAACTGGCTAAAGAAGGAAATCAGCATCAAAAAGGGATAACAAGTATTATATACAAAATATTAATAGAGATTAAAGGGGAGAGAAAAGGGATACAAACAAGGGAACTATGGGAAGAAGAACTGGGAATAAAAATAGGAGAAAGGAATTGGGAAAAATTATGGAGAGCAAGACACCTCAAGAATTTATCAATTAGGATAAAAGAAAACTACTATAAGATGGTATGGAAATGGTACCTGACCCCAATAAAGATCCATAATATGGATAAGAGTTGTTCAGAAAAATGTTGGAGGGGTTGCCAAGAAAGGGGCACGTATATCCACATGTGGTGGCAATGCAAATATGTACAGAGTTTCTGGGGAAAAGTTATAGTAGAAATAGAAAGTATTATGAAGAAAAAAATTAATAGAAATCCAGCAACTATATTATTATCTATTTACAATACAGATGAATGGAAGGAAAATGAAAAGAATCTGATAACAATGTTGTTAACGGCTGCAAGGCTACTAATAGTAAAATATTGGAAAGGAGAGGTGGAAATTAAGATAGAAGAATGGTATAAGGAAATTTGGAAATTAGCAATAAATGACAAATTAACATGCAATTTAAAAGTTAAAAAAGGCCTAAGGAAGGATAATGATTTTGAAAATATATGGAAAATATTTATTGAGGAAACATTAAGGAAAGAAGATGGGAGCCAACCCTCACCAGAAGAAATGAGGTTCTGGTGGGAGTATAAAGAAAAGAAGAACTCCGGAGATGGGGAGCACAAGGGGGAGCACAACTGGGGAAAGGGAAAAAAGTAATTATATGAATTATAGAGATTGTTTTTGTAATGAAAGGAATATAAATGCAATAAAAAATTATTAGTTCTTTGAACACCATATTTTATCACTATTATTTAATATATAAATGTAATTGTTATAACAGTAGAGTCTCGCTTATCCAACATAAACGGGCCGGGAGAACGTTGGGTAACCGAAGGTTGGATAAGCGAGGCTCTACTATATTACATTTATTCTTCTACTCTATTTATTTTTTATTATTACATATATGATTTCACTCTATTTATTATTGTTATTATTTCATTTATTAGGTTGTTATGAGTTTTCGGGGCTGTTCCAGAAGCATTCTCTTCTGATGTTTCACCCACATCTATGGCAAGCATCCTCAGAGGTTGTGAGATCTGTTGGAAACTAGTCAAGTGGTGTATGGGTATGTCTATCTGTCTATCTATCTATCTATCTATCTATCTATCTATCTATCTATCTATCTGTGGAATGGTGTCCAGGGTGGGAGAAAGAACTCTTGTCTATTTGAGGCAAGTGTGAATGTTCCAATTGGCCACCTTAATTTACATTAAATAGCCTTGCAGCTTTAAAGCCTGCCTGCTTCCTGCCTGGGGGAATCCTTTGTTGGGAGGTGTTAGCTGGCCCTGATGGTTTCCTGTCTGGAATTCCCCTGTTTACTGAGTGTTGCTCTTTATTTACTGTCCTGTAAACAGAGAATTCCAGACAGGAAACCATCAGACCCAGCTAACACCTCTCAAAAAAGGATCTCCCAGTCAGGAAGCCACTAGGCTTCGAAGCTGCAAGGCTATTCAATGCTAAGCTATTCAATGCTGTGGGCACAAGGGAGAGAGCCTTCTCCTCTGTGGCTCCCTGACTTTGGAACTCATTACCTGGAGAGATCAGTAAAAGCCCCTTCTCTAGAAACATTAAAAAAGAACCTTAAAACCTGGCTCTTCTGCTGCACCTTAGGCGAGTAGGTGCACAATATGACACCATTGCACCCCTCAACTCTCTTCCCGCTGGAACACACGCCCACCAAATGGGAAGTTTAGCTTCACAACTATGTATGTTTTTAGCAGATAACTTGCTCCTATTTTTATCTCATTAGAGTTTTAGAATTGTTTTCATCCTGTACATGTGGCCCGCCCATTGTTATTGTGATTGTGCTTATTGGAATGTTATTTTATGACTGTGTTTATAATTTTTTTTAATGTTATTTGATGATGTTGTTTATTGTTTATGCTCTGGTTTTATTTTGTTGTAATATGTTGTCTGGGCTTGGCCCCATGTAAGCTGCTCCGAGTCCCCATTGGGGAGATGGTGGCAGGGTATAATAATAATAATAATAATAATAATAATAATAATAATTAGTCAAAGGTGTCCAATTGCAACGTTCACACTTGCCTCCAACAGACAAGAGTTCGTTCTCCCACCCTGGACATTCCACAGATATATAACCCCCGTTTTCCTAGTTTCTAACAGACCCCTCAATCTCTGAGGATGCCTGCCATAGATGTAGGCGAAACGTCAAGAGAGAATGCTTCTGGAACATGGCCAGACAGGCTGGAAAACTCACAGCAACCCTGCGATTCTATGAAAGCCTTCGACAACACTCTAGATATTTAATGAAAAATTATAGCAAAATTTGCTAAAGGATGTCCCTTCTGCAAAGGCCAAGTTTTTGCAGTTTAATAAACTTTTTTTCATGTTGTTACGATAGAACCAATTAGGAAATGGCATTTATAACTCATGAACAAAATTTGTGTTACATAGTGCTATTAGATGCTTTAGTAATCTAATAAGAACAATAATCTGTACTGATGTATGATTTCCTCTGACCTTATCTTCTGACTTGTAGAAAACTTTGTGAGGAGATCCCAAGGTGCTCAGCACATCTTGGCACGAATCACCGAAATACACGCAGCGCTCAAATACCCGCATCTTGGCATCCGCTAATACGCCAGGGCCGCATCCTAAAGGAAACAGGCGAAACAGAACCAGGTTATTTCCAGTTTACACACACACACACACACACACAAGCCGTCCCCTGCCACCCGTTGCTGTGGCCCAGTCTGGTGATCTGGAAAATAAAGTAATGAGAAAGTGTTGGTTTCTAATATATCTAATATCTTTATGTTTGTGGGTAAACAGTATTTCTTGTTGTTTCTTTGTCAGTGTTGATGTGGAGATTGTCTGGTATGCCTACAACATATAGTTGTTGTTCTTTAGGGGTCCCTTTCAAATCTATGCTACTAGATCTGTGTGTGTATGGGAATCATATCTATCTATCTACCTATCTATACCTATGGCTGGATGGCTCTTTGTCAGGAAGGCTTTGATTACGTTTTCTTGCCCTGGTGAAGAGAGTTGGACTGGATGGCCTTAAGTATTTTCTGGTGGTCATGGGGGTTCTGTGTGGGAAGTTTGCCCCAATTCTGTTGTTTGTGGGATTCAGAATACTCATTGATTGTAGGTGAACTATAAATCCAGGTAACTACAAATTCCAAATATCAAAGTCTATTTTCCCCAAACTCCATCTGTGTTCATCTTTGGGCATATGGAATATTTGTGCCAAGTTTGGTCCAGATCCATCATTGCTTGAGTCCACAGTGCTCTCTAGATGTAGGTGAACTACAACTCCCAAACTCAAGGTCAATGTCCACCAAACCTTCTAGTGTTTTCTGTTGGTCATGGGAGTTCTGTGTCCAAAGGTTGGTTCAATTCCATCATTGGTGGATTTCAGAATGCTCTTTGATTGTAGGTGAACTATAAATTCCAGCAACTACAACTCTCAAATGACAAAATCAATTTTTATGAGTGAAGGACATACATTGGGTTGTTAAGTGTATGCTGTTCAAATTTGGTGTCAATTCATCCAGTGGTTTTTGAGTTATGTTAATCCCACAAATGAACATTACATTTTTATTTATATAGATAAATGAGTGAAGGATGATGGACGCTTTGGAACTGTGGCGTTGGAGAAAAATCCTGAGAGTAGCTTGGACCCCAACTGCTCACTGGATGGGAGGATATTAGAGGCAAAGACGAAGTACTTTGGCCACATAATGAGAAGACAGAAAAGCTTGGAGAACAGAATAATGCTGGGAAAATGGAAGGAAAAAGGAAGAGGGGCCGACCAAGGGCAAGGTGGCTATATGGTATCCTTGAAGTGACTTTGAAGGAGCTGGGGGTGGCCACGGCTGACAGGGAGCTCTGATGTGGGCTGGTCCATGAGGTCACCAAGAGTCGGAAGTGACTGAACAAATAAACAACAATGTAACATACATGAATTTCGTGTTTAGACACAGGTCTCATCGCCAAGATATCTCCTTACATACATATACCGTATCCAAATACAAGTAATCAAAAAATCTGAAATCCAAAACACTTCTGGTCCCAAGCATTTTCAATTGCTGATAGGAGCACAAGCCCTATGAGGAGTGGCTTAAAGAGCTGGGCATGTTTAGCCTGAAGAAGAGAAGGTTGAGAGAAGACATGATAGCCATGTGAGAGGAAGTCATAGGGAGGAAGGAGCAAGCTTGTTTTCTGCTTCTCTGGAGACTAGGACGCAACGGAACAATGGCTTTAAACTACAAGAAAGGAGATTCTACCTGAACATTAGGAAGAACTTCCTGACTGTGAGAGCTGTTCAGCAGTGGAACTCTCTGCCCTGGAGTGTGGTGGAGGCTCCTTCTTTGGAGGCTTTTAAAAAGAGGCTGGATGGCCATCTGTCGGGGGTGATTTGAATGCAATATTCCTGCTTCTTGGCAGAATGGGGTTGGACTGGATGGCCCAGGAGGTCTCTTCCAACTCTATGATTCTATGATGGAGTTCCACAAAAAAATTCTACTTTGACCAGAGTCTGAAAGGCTGCTCTTCTCCTTACACAGCAAACCTGATTTCATTATGCGTCTGGAACCAAATAAAGCAGACCAGAGACCTTTCCAATACACATGTAGTCAGGGAAAAGTCAAAGGAAAGTATTGAAGATAGCTTGTTGTTCTGCATCTGCATTATACCCAGATGGCCACACATATGTTTATGCCTTAATAAGGGAATAAAAACTTCTGCCCAGATATTCTACCTGCAGTGAGTAAGCGGAGCCGTAAACCTGAGGGCCCAGCTCCATCTCTCAGAACGTCAACGCTCTCTGCATACACATTTCCAAGGAAACAGCTGAGGGGCATCGGAGGAGCCCTGAAAAGTAAAGGAAAATCATAAACAACAATAAGGCCACACAGAAGGGAGAGCAAGGAAATTGAGTTCTTCAGTGTTATCGAGCTTTGTTCACTCCAGTCTCTGGATTAATAAACTTTAATGGGAATGATTGTTGCAACCCAGATCAGGAAACAAGACCATAAGATATTAATCCACCACACTTGACTGTGGGGAAAAACAATCCTTTTTTATTGATGAAAAATGGTTACAAAATAGAGGAAAAGACAAAGTCAAAAAGCCACAGTAAAATTCAGCAGTCAGGAATATCTCTGAACTAGATCAAAATTCCAAAAGTAACACTATAAAAACCTGGAACCTGTTAGCATTTCACTAACCGTACTTGGAAACTAGAAGCCTCTGGGAATGCAGGCCATGGGAAACGGGAAATCTGCCAAGGTATTGCCTCAGTCTAAACGATGCTTGATCTAACGAGACAGCCCGGGGAGAGACACTTTAAACTAAAGAAACTGTTTCGGGACACGCCTCCAGGCTTTGAAGCCTGTGCCTCCCTTTCCTTTAATCTGCTTGACCTTTGCAGACTCTGCGATTCACTCCAGCTTTTCCAAATCTGTCCTTTTCTATCCTCATTAAAAAAGGCAGGTGCTAGCTCCTCTGGAGAGCTATCACCGCTTGATTCTGAAACATTCCCATCAGGAAATGTAGTTTCACTTTCCAAGCCACTGACCTCAGAATCAACAGTTTCCAAACCATCAGGGGGAAAAACATGTTCAGTAGCCTGTTCAGTTGCATCAGGAAATACAATCAGAGAATCAGGTTCAGGTTCACACGCAGGCTGAACCCCAACAATGATTGTGAGTTCATTCTGTTTTCTCAGCAACATCAGGGGCACTCCAAGTGGCCAACGAATGGTGAAAGGACATTTAATATAATGGCAAGTCTTTAAAACTCTGTGTTTTTTAAAAACATGCATTGCAACTCTACCCTTGGTTTGTTCTTGATACGATAAATAAATGTGAAATTAATTGCACAAAGAGGTCTTTCCATTCAAAGGACTGACATAAAATGTTAGTGCTAACATGGGGATTAAATAAATAATGGAGAAAAACCAAATCTGAACATGATCACCAAGAATGAATAATGACAACTCTCCGTTTCTTCATCTTCTATCCTTGAATTTGTTCTGTTTTGTTTTCACATCCGTTTTGAAGCACATTTAAATATTATACACCTTTTTATATTTATCTCTCAAAAATGTACATTTTAATGGTAAATACGCCCCATCTAAAAATTATTCAACTTTTAGATTTGCCATATGTCTAATATGGCATCTGGTTTTTAAAATTATTTTTACTGTTTAAATCCATTGTAATGTAAGCCACCCAGAAATTAAGTCCCGTTTTCAAAATTATGTATATGGAAATATTCCAAAACCTACCTACCTACCTACCTACCTACCTATCTATCTATCTATCTATCTATCTATCTATCTGTTTACACCCATTGTAATGTAAGCTACCCAGAAATTAAGTCCCATTTTCAAGATTATGTATATGAAAATATTCCAAAACATATCTATCTATCTATCTATCTATCTATCTATCTATCTATCTATCTGTTTACACCCATTGTAATGTAAGCTACCCAGAAATTAAGTCCCATTTTCAAGATTATGTATATGAAAATATTCCAAAACATATCTATCTATCTATCTATCTATCTATCTATGCACATAATAAAAGTGAAAATATGTATGTATGTGTGTAGCTGGGGTGTCTACTTCCACAGACAGGCTCCTACTTCCACAAATACCTGTAACTCCCATACTCAGGGGACACCAATGGCCCTCCCTCCAATGACATAAAAAAAGAGCAACACTAAGAAAAACAGGGGAATTCCAGACAGGAAATTATCAGGGCCAGCTAACACCTCCCAACAAAGGATTCACCCAGGCAGTAACCAGTCAGGATTTAAAACTGCAAGGCTATTCAATGCTAACCTAGATGACCAATTGCAGCATTCACACTTGCCTCAAACTGACAAGGGCTCGTTCTCCTACCCTGGACATCATTCCACACACACACACACACACACACCAGAGTGTACTTGCCTAATTTCCAACAGACCTCACAACCTCTGAGGATGCTTGCCATAGATGTGGGTGAAGCATCAGGAGAGAGTGCTTCTGTAACCTGGATTCCCCCAGGCAGCAACCAGCTAGGATTTAAAACTGCAAGGCTATTCAATGCTACTCAAGGTGACCAATTACAACATTCACACTTGCGTCAAACAGACAAGGGTTCTTTCTCCCACCCTGGACATTATTTCACAGTTATATAAACCCAATTTTCCTAGTTTCCAATAGACCTCACAACCTCTGAGGATGTCTGCTATAGATGTGGGTGAAACGTCAGGAGAGGATGCTTCTGGAACATAGGCATACAGCCCAGAAAACTCACAGCAACCCAAGGAGACAATCAATTGATATTTAATAATAATAATAATAATCTTTATTTATATCCCACCACCATCTCCTCAAAGGGGACTCGGGGTGGCTTACATGAGGCCATAATGAATATTTACTATTTATTTGGAGGCATTTGTTTCAAGGCAAGAGTTACGTACTTGGTATCCTGTAGGCTGTTTCCACTGTAGATGTACATGCGTTTCACAGTTGCCCCATGGGGGATTTGCAGAGAAGCGAGGCCATGGGCAAAGTTTGGCTGCGGAGATAAGAATAGAGTCATTCTAATTGCAAAATGTGCAAATGCAAAAATATACAGTGTAGATTGATTTGTCTAGTTTTTATTATATGTTATGTTTTTAATTGTATTTATGACGTTGTAAGCATTGAATTTTGCCCTGTTAACCGCCTTGAGTCGCCCACAGGCTGAGAAAGGCAGTATACAAATACAGTAAATAAAGCATTACACATCATGGCAATTCCCGGCCTTAGTTTCCTTTCCTCGGTTCTTTTTATGCAAATCGAAAGGCTTGTGTTTGCCGGGCACTCCTGAGAACTTGATGAGACAAGGCCAAAAGCAAAACAGGGCTTTCATGCTACAGACACTTGCAGTTCCTTTTGCAACAAAATTACAAAACCAACATCCTATTTGTAGTTCTTTTCTGGATATATTATGCTAAATGTAGTCCTGAACACGATACTTACTTCAATCATGGTAACTTTAGGCCAAACTAAGTTATAAATTATACAGTTTATATCCTGAAAGTAACGAAGCCTGGTTTCAGAGATGGGATCATAGGGTTTTCTGGAAGGTTGCTAGGATTTCCATGTTCAATGCCAGGTCGGTAAATGGAAAATCTTCTATCATTCAAGATCTAATCCAAGAAGAACGAGCCGACCTGGCTTGTATAACGGAGACCTGGTTGGACGAGGGGGGAGGGGTCAATCTCTCCCAACTCTGTCCACCAGGTTATTCCGTTCAGCACCAACCAAGGCTTGGAGGGCGGGGAGGCGGAGTCGCAGTGGTCTATAAGGACTTTATTCCACTGATCAGGTGTCCCATCCCACAATCATCTTCCTTTGAATGTGCCGGCTTTAGGATAGGTGACCGGGACAGGATAGGGATTCTGTTAGTGTACCGACCACCCCGCTGCACTAGTCTCCCTACCTGAGCTAGCGGGAGTGGTCTCGGACATGGCGTTGAGCTTCCAACGGCTCTTGGTCTTGGGAGATTTCAACGTCCATGCCGAGGCCCCTCTTTCTGGTGCGGCTCAGGACTTCATGGCCGCCATGGCAACCATGGGCCTGTCCCAATTAATATCTGGTCCCACCCATAGTGCTGGGCACACTTTAGATTTGGTTTTTGCCCAGGGATGGGATGAAGGTGACGGGACGGAGGAGCCGACCATCACCCCATTGCCATGGACCGATCACCACCTGATCAGTTTTAGACTAACTGGGCCTCCTAACCTCCGCAGGGGTGGTGGGCCCATTAGAATGGTCCGCCCCAGGAGACTTATGGATCCAAATGGACTCCTGACGGCTCTTGGGGATCTTTCCACCTCCTTGGCTAGTGATACTGTCGATGCTCTGGTCTCTCGTTGGAATAATGAGTTGACCAGGGCAATTGACACTATCGCTCCGGAACGCCCCCTCTCGAGTAACCGAGCTAAACCAGCCTCTTGGTTTACCGAGGAGCTGGCAGCGATGAAGCGAAAGAAGAGGAGGTTAGAGTGCGTGTGGCGCCAGAATCCCACCAATCCAGCCCAAACACACCTGAATGCCTTTTTAAGGTCCTACGGTGTGGCAATAGCGGCAGCTCAGAAAACATTCATCACAGCCAATATTGCATCAGCGAAGAATCGTCCAGCGGAGCTTTTCCGAGTTGTCAGGGGCCTGTTAAATCCGCCAAAAAGCGAGGCCTCGGACAACTCGGTGGCTCGCTGTGAAGCATTTGCTCGATCCTTTGCGGATAAAATTGAGCGGATCCGGTCGGGTTTTGGCGTCATGTTAACGGCAGTCTCTGGGGATGTAACGAGAGCATCTGCTTGTCCAGTTTTGTTGGATTCGTTTCAATTGGTTCGGCTTGAGGATGTGGACAGGATCCTTGGAGAGGTGCGACCCACCACATGCATCCTAGACCCCTGCCCTTCCTGGCTGATAAAAGAAGCCAGAGGGGGTTTGGCAGAGTGGATGAAGGTGATGGTTAATGCCTCCTTACAGGAAGGAAAATTTCCAGCGAGCTTAAAACAAGCTATTATAAAACCGCTGTTGAAGAAACCATCACTGGATCCCACTCAATTTGACAACTATCGGCCTGTTTCCAATCTCCCCTATTTGGGCAAGGTCATGGAACGTGTGGTGGCAACACAACTCCAGGGGTTTCTGGTAGACACTGATTATCTAGACCCGGCACAGTCTGGCTTTAGGCCGGGACATGGAACTGAGACAGCCTTGGTCGCCTTGGTAGATGATCTACGCAGGGAGCTAGACAGGGGGAGTGTGTCCCTGTTAGTTCTGCTGGACCTCTCAGCTGCTTTCGATACCGTCGATCACGGTATCCTTCTGGGCCGCCTCATGGATATGGGGCTCGGAGGCACTGCTTTGCGGTGGCTTCGATCCTTCCTTGAGGGACGGACCCAGAAGGTGTTACTGGGTGACACCTGTTCGGCCCCACAACCGTTGTTGTGTGGAGTCCCACAGGGTTCTATCTTGTCCCCGATGTTATTTAACATCTACATGAAGCCGCTGGGAGAGATCATTCGGAGTTTCGGACTAAGATGCTATCTCTATGCAGATGACGTCCAAATCTGTCATTCCTTCTCACCTGTCACCAAGGAGGCTGTCCAGACCTTGAACCGGTGTTTAGCCGCTGTATCGGACTGGATGAGAGCTAACAAATTGAAATTGAATCCAGAGCAGACAGAGGTCCTACTGGTCAGTCGGAAGGCCGAACAGGGTATAGGGTTACAGCCTGTGTTAGACGGGGTTACACTCCCCCTGAAGACGCAGGTTCGCAGCTTGGGAGTGATCCTGGACTCATCGCTGAGCCTGGAACCCCAGGTCTCAGCGGTGGCCGGGAGAGCTTTCGCACAATTAAAACTTGTGCGCCAGCTGCGCCCGTACCTTGGGAAGTCGGATCTGGCCACGGTGGTCCACGCTCTTGTCACATCCCGGTTGGATTACTGCAACGCACTCTACGTGGGGTTGCCTTTGAAGACTGCTCGGAAACTTCAACTAGTCCAGCGAGAAGCAGCCAGATTGCTCACCGGAGCGGCGTACAGGGAGCACACCACCCCCCTGTTGCGTCAGCTCCACTGGCTGCCGATCCAATTCCGAGCACAATTCAAAGTGCTGGTTTTGACCTACAAAACCCTATACGGTTCCGGCCCAGTGTATCTGTCCGAACGGATCTCCCTCTACATCCCACCTCGAAGTTTAAGATCTTCTGGGGAGGCCCTGCTCTCGACCCCGCCAGTGGCACAAGTGAGACTGGCGGGGACGAGGAGCAGGGCCTTCTCAGTGGTGGCCCCCCACCTGTGGAACTCACTCCCCGTGGAGATCAGATCGACGACTTCCCTTCTAGCGTTTAGGAAAAAACTAAAGACCTGGATGTGGGACCAAGCTTTTGGCCATGCTGACAACTGATTAAAGGACCTATCGATAGACAAGGACAATGGAATGGAATGGATATATGGACTCTGATATATGGACTCTGACATGAGATAGTTTTTATGATTTTAATTGGTATTGATGTTTCATTTTAATTGTTGAACTGTTATATTTTGTATTGTTTCTTGTGTGATTTGGGCATCTAATTGTGCCTCCTTTGTAAGCCGCCCTGAGTCCCCCCCGGGGTGAGAAGGGCGGGGTATAAGTAGATGAAATAAATAAATAAATAAATGAGAAATTATGATTTTTTTTAAAAAAACCTATTTTTGGGGTTGGGGGGGATCTATTTATCTATCTATCTATCTATCTATCTATCTATCTATCTATCATCTATATATTTATCTGTCTGTCTATCATCAATCCATCTGTCTGTCTATTATCTATCTGCCTGTCTGTCTGATTAACTATCTAGCTGTCTGTCTAGCGATCTATCTGGCTATCATCTATCTATCTATATCTGTCAATCTATCAATCTATCTATCTATCATCTATCTGTCTTTCTGTCTATTATCTATCTATCTGTGTGCATCTATCTGTCTGTCTGTCTGTCTATCATCTATTTATCTGTGTCTGTCTGTATAATTATCTGTCTATTATCTATCTGTCTATTATCTATCTGCATGTCTGTCTATATCTATTTGTCATCTATCTATCTGTTTGTCTATCATCTATCTGTATGTCTGTCTATATCTATCTATTTGTCATCTGTCTATCTTTCTGTCTGTCTGTCTATCTATCTATCTATCTATCTATCTATCTATCTGTTTGTCTGTCTATATCTATCTATTTGTCATCTATCTGTTTGTCTATCATCTATCTGTATATCTAACTGTCATTTATCTATCGTCTATCATCTATCTGTCTGTGTGGATCATCTATCTGTCTGTCTGTCTTATCATCTGTCTATCACCTATCTGTATCATCTATCTGTCTGTCTATCATCTATTTTTCTATCTGTCTGTCTATCCTCTATCTTTCTGTCTGTCTGTATCATCTATCTGTCTTCTATCTATCTGTATGTCTATCTATCAACTATCTATCTGTTATCTATCTGTCTATCATCTATCTGTCTACCTGTCTGTATTATCATCTATCTGTCTGCTTATCATCTATCTATCTCTATAATCTATCTATCTGTCTGTCTGTATCATCTATCTGTCTGTTATCTATCTCATCTATCTATCTATCTATCTATCTGTCTGTCTGTCTGTCTGTCTGTCTATCATCTATCTGTCTCTCTGTCAATCATCTATCTATCTGTCTGTCTGTCTATCTGTCTATCACCTATCTATCTGTCTGTCTATCATTTATCTGTCTGTCAATCATCTATCTGTCATCGATCTGCTTGTCTATCATCTATCTATCTGTCATCTATCCGTCTGTCTATCGTCTGTCTGTCTGTCAATCAATCAATGTTTTTCCTGACACTTGATCTTTATTTCAAGGATTTCTTCAGGGCAAAAAGTTTGGAGCACAGCCATTTTAAATGGTGCTAATATCACATTTTGCCCATTTCTCTGAAAATTGCTGTTCCCCATTTGTTTATATTTCCCCATGTGCACAATTTCAGATTTATTTTTGCTCTGAAGATTTGTGCGTTCTTTCCCGTTTCATACCCATCCTGCGTCTGCTTCCCAGTTTTGTGCAACATCTGTATATGAACCAGTATAATCAAAACTACTGATCTAATTCATGGTTTGAAACTATCCTGTTTTCAAATGCAGTACAGCTCCCATATCCACAGGGGACCCCCATATCCACAGGTCCTGGATGGTTTGGCTACTAGACCCCATGTTAAGTGAAATACCCTCCTCCTAAAAGGCAACATACACAACAAAAAGCAATGTATTAAGTCAAAAGAAGTTCATTCCTAAGCTTTCCAAAACATAGCAACTACCCTGCTTAGCAATTATATATTAACCATGATGTCTGACCTCATACTTTGGAGTTTCAGTCCAGGAGTCCAACTGAAAGGAAAAAGACAGTCCTCTAAAGTTGAGGTGGAAAAGTTGCTCCGCAGAGTTGTACACTGGAGAAGGAGACACACAAGAGAGAAATGAACACACTCATTCTTCACTTTCTAGTCTTTTTAGTCTGGCGACAACAACAAGTAGTTCAGTTCTTAATCAGAACAACTATGAGAGCATCTCTGAAGCTTCGACTTGTCTTTTGGACAACTACAAATACATATTTTTAAAAATCTAGTATGGGACCCCATTAGACATTTCCAAGGTGGGCAAGTGGGAGGGACATGAGTCAGTCCTTGGTTTCAATGAGAAAAATGAGGGGCTGTCAGAGGAGTCGCCAAAGACCATCTGAAAACATGATATTTTCTGTTGGTCATGGGTGTTCTGTGTGGGAAATTTGGCTCAATTCTATCATTTGTGGGGTTCAGAATGCTCTTTGATTGTAGGTGAACTATAAATCCCAATAACAACAACTCCTAAATGTCAAGGTCTATTTTCCCTAAACTCCTCCAGTATTTACATTTGGGCACATTGAGTACCCATGCCAAGTTTGGTCAAGTTACATCACTGTTTGAGTCCACAGTGCTCTCTGAATGTAGGAGAACTACAACTCCCAAACTCAAGGTCAATGCCCACCAGATCCTTCCAGTATTTTCTGTTGGTCATGGGAGTTCTGTGTGCCAAGTTTGGCTCAATTCCATTGTTTGTGGAGTTCAGAATGCTCTTTGATTGTAGGTGAACTATAAATCCCAGTAACTACAACTCCTAAATGTCAAGGTCTATTTTCCCTAAACTCCACCATTGTTTACATTTGGGCATATTAAGTACCCATGCCAAAATTGGTCCAGTTCCATCACTGTTTGAGTCCACAGTGCTCTCTGGATGTAGGAGAACCACAACTCCCAAACTCAAGGTCAATGCCCATCAAACCCTTCCAGTATTTTCTGTTCATCAGGAGAGTTCTGTGTGCCAAGTTTGATTCAATTCCATCATTGGTGGAGTTCAGGGTGCTCTTTGATGATAGGTAAATTATAACACTTAGTAACTACAACTCCCAAATGACAAAATCACCCCACCCCCCAACCCCACCAGTATTCAAACTTGGGCGTATTGGGTGTTTGTGTCAAATTTAGTCCAGTGAATGAAAATACTTCCTGCATATCAGATATTTACATTACAATCCACAACAGTTGCAAAATTACAGTTGTGAAGAAGCAACGAAAATAATGTTGTGGTTGGGGGTCACCACAACATGAGGAACTGTATTAAAGGGGTTGTGGCATTAGGAAGGTTGAGATGCACTGTGCTCTCCCCCCCCCCCCCCATATATATACCATACATAGGTTAAAGGTAAGGTAAAGGTTTTCCCCTGGCATTAAGTCCAGTCGTGTCCAACTCTGGGGGTTGGTGCTCATCTCCATTTCCAAGCCGAAGAACCAGCATTGTCCACAGACACCTCCAAGGTCATGTGGCCAGCATGACTGCATGGAGTGCTGTTACTTTCCCGCTGGAGTGGTACCTAGTGATCTACTTACATTTGCATGTTTTGGAGGGAAGGATAGTAGAGGCCAAGATGAAGTACTTTGGCCACATCATGAGAAGAAAGGAAAGCTTAGAGAAGACAATGATGCTGGGGGAAATGGAAGGAAAAAGGAAGAGGAGCCGACCAAGGGCAAGATGGATGGATGGCATCCTTGAAGTGACTGGATTGACCTTGAAGGAGCTGGGGGTGGTGAAGGCCGACAGGGAGCTCTGGCGTGGGCTGGTCCATGAGGTCACGAAGAGTTGGAAACGACTGAACGAATGAACAAAAACAACATTCAGAGAGATTATGTGGTACAGTTGTGAAAGAAATTCACGAGAAACGGAATGATTTCGTGGGTATCTATTAGACAACAAGTCGTTTACCTTAAGATCAGTTCAGGCAACACTGCATTAGAGTGAGAAGCTAAGCCTGAGTTCTCTTGTTCATGGTTGAAGACAAGCTCTGATTTTGGATTTAATATATCCTGGCATGGGCTGGTCCATGAGGTCACCATGAGTCAGAAATGACTGAATGAATGAACAACAACAAGGTTGGCAGAAGCTGGGGCTAAAAGCAGGCGCTTACCCTGCTCCCCGGATTCAAACCTGCAACCTTTCAATCAGAAAGTTTAGCAGGTCAGAGGTTTAACTAACAATGCCACTGGGGGCTCCAATACATACATGTTGTTGTTCATTCTTTCAGTCGTCTCCGACTCTTCGTGACCTCATGGACC
The DNA here is from genome assembly GCF_037176765.1 of Anolis sagrei. Taxonomy (NCBI): domain Eukaryota; kingdom Metazoa; phylum Chordata; class Lepidosauria; order Squamata; family Anolidae; genus Anolis; species Anolis sagrei. The sequence continues at coordinate 7,636,507 of NC_090028.1, read as the reverse complement.
AGTCCACGCCAGAGCTCCCTGTCGGCCGTCACCACCCCCAGCTCCTTCAAGGTCAGTCCAGTCACTTCAAGGATGCCATCCATCCATCTTGTCCTTGGTCGGCCCCTCTTCCTTTTACATACATACATACATACATACATACATACATACATACACACTTATTCATTCATTCTCTAGGGATATCTAGGTTTCCCAATGCAATTCTATGGCCAACCTCCAATTTCTCCAACAGATGAATGCCTTACAAGTATACAGAACTAATATATTTCAGCTCTTGGGGAAAGGGTGATGCAGACAAAAAATACTGAATATTAGACAAGTATCAGCACAAGATCTTGTTCACTGAGTATAGGAAAGCTGGAACACATCTCTCCTGAAAAGTGCATCTCTGGGGAAAGTTTTGAACCATTTACATTTGCCCTCCAGCCTTTCATAAGCCTTTTGTTCAGTCTTACGGTAAGAACCTATCTGAACCTTGATTTCTGATAAATGAAGGCTAGGGAGCAAAATGCATCTGAGAAATGCATTTATGGGAAATTCCAAAATGTATTCAGCTTTTGATTATGTGGCATCCTTTCACGGGAATAATTGCCACGGTGTTAAAGGCCAATGTTGGATTTTTGTGCCAAAAGGTGTGCTTTTGTATCCCAGAGAAACATAGCCTGAGCCGACACATAAATTATGGGGAAGGTCCTTACAGTCATCTTTAAGAAATATATTCTACAGTCAAGGCATTTTGTTGGATTGAATTGGGATTGGGATTGAGGGAAACACATTCGGGGCTCTGTAATCTGAATAAATTTGGGGAAGCAAGGCAGCCCACACTCAAACGAAATCTCCCAGTGCGAACCAGTGAACTGATATATGGTTTTAGCCCAGGATCAGAAAGAAGGTAATGATTGAGGACATTTCAAAAGAGACATTGCATCCTGTGGGGTACACCCGTTTCTGGTCTAACAGGATCCTGGAGAGCACTCTAGTAACTTGCAAAACCTGCTGGAGCAAAGACTATGACGGGACAACATGACGAAAACAAGACCAATGAGGAAACAAAGCTTGCCTCAGGACAGACATTAGTGCATCTATCCAAGGTTTATCATCTTGAAGCTGTGAACTGCCTCGACCAAGGGAAGAGGCAGGTAAGAAATAATAATAATAATAATAATAATAATAATAATAATACTTCCCACATGTCCAGCATTTGTCATTAAGATTTTTACTGAATTTTGCTATTTTGAATTTCGTGTGGGAAGTGCAAAGGGACTTTCATCCACATATGGTGGAACTGCGAAATAGCTAAGGCTTATTGGAAAGAAATCCATGACATCTGTCAGAGAGTAATGAAGAAGATCCCTTTCAAACCAGACTATTTTCTACTAAGTTTTACAGACACTCAATGGAATACAAATGAGGACAAACTATTTGTCTACATGACCACGGCGGCAAGACTGAATTATGCAAAATTATGGAAACTGAAAAAATAAGACCGCAAAAAGAGGACTGGGTAAAGAAAATCCTCGACACTATGAATATGGACAAACTAACATTTCTACTATCAAAAATCTATATATATATATAAATACTCATGTCATAATGAGTGGCTTAAAAACAAAAGAACCAATGAACGAAATCACACCGAATTTGGCAACAAAACATCTCACTACACAAGGAGTAACCATCACTCAAAAAAATATGATTTTGTCATTTGGGAGTTGTAGTTGCTGGGATTTATAGTTCACCTATAATCAAAGAGCATTCTGAACTCCACCAACGATGGAATTAAACCGAACTTGGCACACAGGACTCCCATGACCAACAGAAAATACTGGCAGTGTTTGGTGGACATTGACCTTGACTTTGAGAGTTGTAGTTCACCTACATCCAGAAAGCACTGTGGACTCAAACAATGATGGATCTGGACCAAACTTGGCATGAATATTCCATATGACCATATATGAACTCAGATGGAATTTGGAGAAAATAGACCTTGGCATTTGGGAGTTATAGTTACTGGGATTTATAGTTCACCTACAATCAAAGACTATTCTGAATGAACCCCACAAATGAGAGAATTGGGGCAAACTTCCCACACAGAACCCCCATGACCAACAGAAAATACTTAAGGCCATCCAGTCCAACTCCCTTCTCCTGACAGAGAGCCATCCAGCCATAGATATAGATAGATATATATGATTCACACACACACAGATAAAGTATTATAGATTTGAAAGGGACTCCTAAAGATGGACAATTATATGTTGCATGTTCCAGAGTAGGCAAGCCAGACAATCTCTACATCAACAATGTCAAAGAAACATCAAGAAATACTGTTTACCCACAAGTATAAAGACATTACAGCACTTTTTAATTACTTTATTTTCCATATCACCAGACTGGGCCACAGCAATGCGTGGCAGGGGACCGCTAGTACAAAATAAGCCAATGAAGATGACAGATTGGACTTCAGTGAAGACATGGCTAAAAGAAAACAAAGTGAAACTACTAATTTAAGAAATGGAATTAGGTGACTGTATATATATATATATACATACCTATATACAAATGTGTGGTTGTGCAGGGGCATATATATGTACATGCACACAAAGGATATACATAAAATAAGGACTGATCCACCACCGGGGGAAATCCGAAGAAATGTTCCAACTCAAGAAGGAAGAAATACAAGCAGAAAACCCCACTTTGAAGAGAAATGGAAGAAGATAACCCCCCTCCCACCCATGTGTATGTGTATGTGTGTGTGTGCGTGCGCGCGTGCGTGTGTGTGTGTGTGTGTGTATATTGTGTGTAAAAGTTGACAAGGAGAAGGCCTGGTGATGGCTCATGAATGGAACCCCGAAGAAGGAGACAGAAGAAGGCCTGATTCTTGCAGCCCAGGAGCAAGCCATCAGAACCAATGTCATTAAGGCCAGGATCGAAGAATCAGTGGATGACCCAAAATGCAGACTGTGCAAGGAAGCTGATGAAACCATGGATCCGTCTGTTGCAAGAAAATCGCACAGACGGACTACAAACAAAGACACAATTCTGTGGCCCAGATGATTCACTGGAACTTATGTCACAAGTACCACCTGCCAGCAGCAAAGAACTGGTGGGATCATAAACCCGCAAAGGTCGTGGAAAATGAACATGCAAAAATACTGTGGGACTTTCGAATCCAGACTGACAAAGTTTTGGAACACAACACGCCAGACATCACCAGACATCACGATTGTGGAAAAGAAAAAAGTCTAGATTATTGATGTCGCAATTCCAGGTGACAGTCACATTGAGGAAAAACAACAGGAAAAACTCAGCCACTATCAAGACCTCAAAATCGAGCTGCAAACGCTCTGATTACATAAACCAGCACAGGTGGTCCCAGTGATCATTGGCACACTGGGTGCTGTGCCAAAAGATCTCAGCTGGCATTTGGAAACAATGAACATCGACAAAATCACAATCTGTCAACTGCAAAAGGCCACCTGACTTGGATTTGCGCGCATCATTCGAAAATACATCACACAGTCCTAGACGCTTGGGAAGTGTTTGACTTGTGATTTTGTGATACGAAATCCAGCATATAGATCTTGTTTACCGTGACATACTGTGCTTTTGTGTCAATAATAATAATAATAATAATAATGCCGATACATCACACAGTCCTAGACACTTGGGAAGTGTCCGAGGTGTGATCCAATACAACAGCCAAGCAGAGTGATCTTGTATGCTGTGTACTCATTTTGTTGACTACATCAGTTAAGATAAAAACAACACATTACAAAAAGTCCAATTTAATATCAATGAAACACAGTACAAATTGCCTTAAAAACTAATAGGACAGCAGCCCAATTCTACCATTAAAGTGCTTTTCCTCACATAATTGTCGCAGGTGCTTATAAAACTGAGAAACTTCCTCAAAGACCGTTTAAACAAACACTGAATCCTCCTTCCGTCCTCTTTGTCTCGGAATCCAACAAACAAAAGGCACCAGTTGTATTTCATCACATAATAGTCGCATCCTGATTTAAAAAGTGCAACTATTATGCAATGAAACATGATATATGTCATATTTCTGAGGGATAGTTCAACCAAATCGAGACCTTTCTTATGAACAGGTCAGGGACTTATGGAAATGTAAGAGGAAAGCAAGCAAGGTAAGTCTCCACATAAATATAAGGTGGAGGCTGCTTCTTTGGAGGTTTTTAAGCAGACAGCCATCTGTTGGGAGTGCTTTGACCGTATTTTTCCTGTCTGGCAGAAGGGAGCCACACTGGATAGCCTGCTTGATCAACTCTATGAGTTTATAACAGGCATGGGCAAACTTTGGCCCTCCAGGTGTTTTGGACTTCAACTCCCACAATTCCTAACACTCTATCGGCTGTCAGGAATTGTGGGAGTTTCAGCCCAAAACACCTGGAAGGCTGAAGTTGGCCCATGCCTGGTCTATAATAATGTCAAGTGTAACTTACCTCCGGGATGAGTGGCTCCAAAAGACTGATCAATTTGTTCTATAGTCGGAGCAATTGCCTGAGAGTTAAAATGAACACCACTGCGAAGAAACAAAATGGGAGAAAAGAAACATTTCTTAATTAAGATTGCATTAAAGTTTTCTACATCAGTTCAAAGCCTCTCTCAAGCAAGCAAAGTGCTTCAAGAGCCCTTCCCGATTTATGCTGATTTCAACCAGCTTCAGAATTATTTGGAGTCGGAGACCATCATTCCTATGTTTTTTTCAAGCCAAAATAAAATGCCTTTCTGGGGTTCTGAATCAAGTACTCAGCTTTTAGCTCATAAGCAAATGCACTCAAATCTAACAATGAAGCTTCCTGTAAAATTCTGAATGGAGGTCTTTTGGAAAGCTCCCAGCAAAACCACTTGATGCATTTTAACCACAGGTAAGGGAAGCTTTTTTTGTTCAATTACATGCTTCATTTGGTGGTGTAAGATATTCGACAGAACAATAATGAAACCATGGTAAGCCAAGTTCGGCTGTTTTTCATTTTCAGTTGCTCTTTGGCACCTTCACGCAGATCCAACTCAGGAGTTTTTGGACTTCAGTTCCTAGCAATCCTCACCACTGACTATCATTGAGAACCACCTAGAATTTTGGAGCCTCCGATGGTGCAGTGGGTTAAACCCTTGTGCTGGCAGGATTGAAGACTGACAGCTCACAGGTTCAAATCTGGGGAGAGCACGGGTGAGCTCCCTCTGTCAGCTCCAGCTCCCCACACGGGGACATGAGAGAAGCCTCCCACAAGAATGGTAAAAACATCAAAACATCCAGGCGTCCCCTGGGCAACATCCTTGCAGATGGCCAATTCTCTCACACCAGAAACGACTTGCGGTTTCTCAAGTCGCTTCTGACATAGAATCATAGAATCAAAGAGTTGGAAGAGACCTCATGGGCCATCCAGTCCAACCCCCTGCCAAGAAGCAGGAATATTGCATTCAAATCACCCCTGACAAATGGCCATCCAGCCTCTGCTTAAAAGCTTCCAAAGAAGGAGCCTCCACCACACTCCGGGGCAGAGAGTTCCACTGCTGAACGGCTCTCACAGTCAGTAAGTTCTTCCTCATGTTCAGATGGAATCTCCTTTCTTGTAGTTTGAAGCCATTGTTCCGCGTCCTAGTCTCCAAGGAAGCAGAAAACAAGCTTGCTCCCTCCTCCCTGTGGCTTCCTCTCACATATTTATACATGGCTATCATATCTCCTCTCAGCCTTCTCTTCTTCAGGCTAAACATGCCCAGTTCCCTAAGCCGCTCCTCATAGGGCTTGTTCTCCAGACCCTTGATCATTTTAGTCGCCCTCCTCTGGACACATTCCAGCTTGTCAATATCTCTCTTGAATTGTGGTGCCCAGAATTGGACACAATATTCCAGGTGTGGTCTAACCAAAGCGGAATAGAGGGGTAGCATGACTTCCCTAGATCTAGACACTATGCTCCTCTTGATGCAGGCCAAAATCCCATTGGCTTTTTTTGCCGCCACATCACATTGTTGGCTCATGTTTAACTTGTTGTCCACGAGGACTCCAAGATCTTTTTCACACGTACTGCTCTCGAGCCAGGCATCGTCCCCCATTCTGTATCTTTGCATTTCATTTTTTCTGCCAAAGTGGAGTATCTTGCATTTGTCACTGTTGAACTTCATTTTGTTAGTTTTGGCCCATCTCTCTAATCTGTCAAGATCGTTTTGAATTCTGCTCCTGTCCTCTGGACTATTGAAAAAAAACCCTAGAATTTTAAACTAATTTCACACTGTTATGTGATATCCTATACTGTTTGAGATAAATAATCAATAATCCTGTTCAAAAGAAATATAAAACCATAGTCAGGGATTGTTTTTCTGATTTGACTGTTGACCTGTGAAGATGCGAGTAAAGGAACTACAGTAGAGTCTCGCTTATCCAACATAAATAGGCCAGCAGAACACTGGATAAGTGAAAACGTTGGATAATAAGGAGGGATTACAGAAAAGCCTATTAAACGTCAAGTTACGTTATGATTTTACCAATTAAACACCAAAACATCATGTTTTACAACAAATTGGCAGAAAAAGCAGTTCAATACATGGTGACGTTACGTAGTAATTACTGTATTTATGAATTTAGCACCAAAACATCGCAACGTATTGAAACAACTGTGGATCTGGGTGGGAGGCAGACTGCGTTGGATAATACAGAAAGTTGGATGAGCAAAGTTTGGATAAGCGAAACTCTACTGTATATGGGAAGGCAAAATCATAGCCAAATTATATATCCATCTAGAAGAAGGAAAAAGGACTAGAAACCTATTGTTTCAAAGATCAGCCACTTACCAATATTTTAACTTCACTTTAGTCAAGTCATAAACTTCAATCACCTAAAAAGCAAGAATAATTATTACATATGAAAGACCAATAATGAGCTGTGGATAGATGAAAATATAAACAAGGAAGAACACAATTAATATTTCTGAATAGTTCCTTGTGAGCTTAAGGGGATGAGAGGAGTCCATGGTAGTCTCTGGATGTAGCGGAACTACAACTCCCAAACTCAAGGTCAATGCTCACCAAACCCTTCTAGTGTTTTCTGTTGGTCGTGGGAGTCCTGTATGCCCTGGTTGGTTCAATTCTATAATGCTATGTGATTGTAGGTGAACTATAAACCCCAGCAACTACAACTCCTTATCTATCTATCTATCTATCTATCTATCTATCTATCTATCTATCTATATCGAAGGCTGGATGGCTCTTTGTCAGGAGGACTTTGATTACGTTTTCTTGCCCTAATGAGGGGAGTTGGATTGGATGGCCTTAAGTAATTTCTGTTGGTCATGGGGGTTCTGTGTGGGAAATTTGCCCCGATTCTGTCGTTCGTGGGGTTCAGAATGCTCTTTGGTTGTATGTGAACTGTGAATCCCAGTGACTACAACTCCCAAATGTCAAGGTCTATTTCCCCAAACTCCATCTCTGTTCATATTTGGGCATATTGAGTGCTTGGGCCAAGTTTGGTCCAGATCCATCATTGTTTGAGTCCACAGTGCTCTCTGGATGTAGGTGAAGTACAACTCCCAAACTCAAGGTCAATGCCCACCAAATCCTTCCAGTATTTTCTGTTGCTCGTGGGAGTTCTGTGTGCCAAGTTTGGTTCAATTCCATCGTTGGTGGAGTTCAGAATGCTCTTTGATTGTAGGTGAACTATAATTCCCCGCAACTACAACTCCCAAATGAAAAAAATCATAATTTTTTGAATGATGGTCACTCCTTGTGTCGTGAGACTTTTGTTGCCAAATTTGGTGTGATTTCGTTCATTGGTTCTTTTGTTTTTAAGCTACTCATTACGCATTGATAGATAGATAGATAGATAGATAGATAGATAGATAGATAGATAGATAGATGAAGGAACCTGTGATCAGAGGGAAAGAGTGATATCTCTTCCTATGCAGAAAAACGTCAGCCCTTCTTTTTAGTTTCTGCAGAAGAATGTTCTTTATATGCTATTCCTTCACCTGGCTGTCTGTTGTTGTTGTTGTGTGCCGTCAAGTCATTTCCAAAGTGAGGCAAATTGTCCTGAAGAGGCTTGCTATTGCCTTTGAATCTTTGTTCTGTGTGTTGAAATATGCCTATTTTATAGAAATGGGTTTAATATACGCCTTTTACTGAATTTTATTTATTTCGTATCAAAAGCATTGCATAAATTAGTATAAAACTGATAAAAATAGAAGGAGCGCAGGAGGCTAAATATCTTTTGACCAAAAACGGGCAACAGTAATGCCATTGTCTGTAGCCTCCAACAATTTATTTATTTATTTGTTTACAGTATTTATATTCCACCCTTCTCACCCCGCATGGATCTCCTTCTACGTCCCACCTCGGAGCTTAAGATCCTCTGGGGAGGCCCTGCTCTCGGCCCCACCGTTGTCTCAAACACTTTTGGCGGGGACGAAGGACGGGGCCTTCTTGGTGGTAGCCCCCCACCTGTGGAATACGCTTCCCAGGGAAATTAGATTATCGTCATCCCTCCTCACCTTCAGAAAGAAGGTAAAATCGTGGTTGTGGGACCAGGCCTTCGGGCAGTCAGATTAAAGGACAATGGATAATATTTGACTATGGCTTGGAAGTGGATTTGGATAAGTGAAGCCGAGTAATCATTAGTATATGGCTAGATAAATAGCCACCAGACTGGCAATAGCCAAATGGATCGTAAGTATACTGTTTAATTTTTATTATAATGTTCATGGTTTGAATTGTTATTTTTGCTATTTGTATTTTATGAAGCGACATTGAATTGTTGCCAATTGTAAGCCCCCTTGAGTCCGCCTAGGGATTGAGAAGGGCGGGGTAAAAATGTTTGAAATTAAATAATAATAATAATAATAATAATAATAATAAATTATTATTATTATAATCTATACACATAATAAAAGTGAAAATATGTATGTATGCGTGTGGCTGGGGTGTTCACATACACCAGGGGTCCCCAAACTTTTTAAACAGAGGGCCAGGTTACAGTCCCTCAAACTGTTAGAGGGCCGGATTATAATTTGAAAAAACATGAATGAATTCCTATTCTCACCACATATCTTATTTGTAGTGCAAAAAAACCCAGTTAAAAACAATACAATAATGAAAATGAAGAACAATCTTAACAAATATAAACTTATTAGTATTTCAATGGGAAGTGTGGGCCTGCTTTGGCTGATGAGATAGGATTGTTGTTGTTGTTGTGTGCTTTCAAGTCGTTTCAGACTTAGATTGGCCCTGAGCGAGGGCCGGGTAAATGACCCTGGAGGGCCGCATCCAGCCCCTGGGCCTTAGTTTGAGGACCCCTGACTTACACAGACAAGCTCCTGCTGCCACAAAAAGCTATAGCTCCCATTGCTCAGGAGACACCAGTGGCCCTCCTCCTTCCAATGACATTGCAGGTTATAATGAGCTCCATGAACATGTCCAAGAGTCCTGCCAATGTCCTCCACAAACATAATACTGCCCACCACCCAAGGAAAGGTTTCATACGGGGACCATTTCATCCTAGATTTTATGTGTTTCCTCCACCACAGACATCCCAGTGTCCCTTTCTCTCTGCATTAGTGTGGAATTTGCATAATCCCACCCACTGCCTCTTCCTTAACCCTTTCCTATTATTTTCTATGGCACACAGCCATAGAAAAAAAGAGGAAAGGGTTAAGGAAGGTTTGGGGGGAATTCACCATGTTTTATAGTAGTTGTAGGTACCACTGAACACAGACCACTTACTATAATGCATTCTGAGACCTGCCACGTGCACAATGGAGGACCTTCTTCCAGTAACACCAAAGGCACTCCAAGTGGCCAGCTTCTGGTTAAAGGAAATCTAGCATAATGCCAAGTTTTTAACTTCGTGTGTGGTTTCTTATGCATTATAACTGTATTCTCAATCTGCTTCTGATAAATCAATAAATAGCTTGGATTCAGCAGCATAGCCTTGATCCTGGACGAAATGGGAAAGAAAATGAGTTTGTATATCCACAAACACTGCAATGGAGCCGAATGTGGCAGAACAAACGGAAAGAGGGTGCACAAATCTGATGAAAGCAACCACAACCAAACCAAAACAAGGGCAGAAATATGGGGCAGAAGCAAACCATGTCAACTATCTTCCGAGAGAGGCCATCCATTTATTAAGCAGATTAATTTTCAGTCCATCAATGCATTTAATTGACCAATTAAAGGGAACACTACAGCATCTTAGGAAAGGCAACAGTCCAAATGAGTTTAATGAAGGCAACAGATTTCCTTGGGCAACGAATGCAGAAAAATCATCACTGATTGTGAAGGAGAAACTCTTAAATACATTGAATCGGGATGAATTGACAGATTGGCTCATATAGCAGTGCCTCTGCACACATGTCCACTTTGAAGGAGGAAGCTCTGGGAAGCATTGTATAATCTCTGTTTATGCTTAATCTGTAAAGAGATGTAAATACAGCCCCACAACTAATCAAGAGTACAGTATCTACTAAGTAGATACATCACCTCTTGTTGTTCCATAGTAGGCATGGAAAACGTTCTAATTTGGGGGGACTACATGGTAGCACTCCCTGCTAGAAGGACAGGCTGCCCGGAGATGGAAGGGAGGAAGAGAAGGAGGAAGGAGGGATGAAAGGAAGGAAGGGAAGGATGGAAGGAGAAAGAGTGAGAGAGAGAACAAGGGAGGAAAGAGAGAAGGAAGGATGGAAGGAAGGAAGGAATGAAAAAGAGAAGGGAGGGAGGGAAGGAAGGAAGGGAAGGAGAAAGAGTGAGAGAGAGAAGGAGGGAGGAAAGAGGGAAGGAAGGAGGAAGGAATAAAAAAGAGAAGGAAGGGAGGGAAGGAAGAAAGGAAAGGAAAGGAGGGAGGGAAGGAGAAAGAGTGTGAGAGGGAAGGAGGAATGAAAAAGAGAAAGAAGGGTGGAAGGAAGGAAGGAAGGAAGGAGAGGAGGGAGGGAAGGAAGGGAAGGCGAAAGAGTGAGAGAGGGAAGGAAGGAGGAAAGAGGGAAGGAAGGATGGAAGGAAGGGAAGGAGGAAGGAATGAGAAAGAGAAGGAAGGGAGGGAGGGAGGGAGGGAAGGAAGGAAGGGAAGGAGAAAGAGTGAGAGAGGGAAGGAGGGAGGAAAGAGGGAAGGAAGGATGGAAGGAAGGAAGGAAGGGCGGGAGGGAGGGAGGGAGGAAGGAAGGAAGGAAGGAAGGAAGGAAGGGAAGGGAAGGATAAAGGAAAGAGAAGGCAGGAAAGACAAAAGGGAAGGAAGGAAGGAAGGAGGGAGGAAAGAGGGAAGGAAGAGAAAGAGGGGGGAATGAAAATGAGAAGGAAAAAGAGAAGGAAGGAAGGAAGGAAGGAAGGAAGGAAGGAAGGGAAGGAAAGGAGGGAGGGAAGGCGGAAGGAAAAAGAGAAGGAAGGATAGAAGGAAGGAAGGAGAGGAGGGAGGGAAAGAAGGGAAGACAGGATGGAAGGAGGAAGGAATGAAAAAGAGAAGGAAGGGAGGGAGGGAGGGAAGGAAAGGATAAAGGAAAGAAAGAAGGCAGGAAAGACAAAAGGGAAGGAAGGAAGGACGGAAAGAGATACAGGGAGAGAGGGAAGGAAGGCTGAAAGGGTGGGAGGGAAGAAAGGAAGGAGGGGGAAAGAAATAGGTAAGGAAGGAAGGGAAGGATGGAAGGAACGAAGGGAAGGATAAAGGAAAGAGAGAAGGAAGGAAAGACAAAAGGGAAGGAAAGATGAAAGGGTGGAAGGGAAGGAAGGAGGGAGGGAGAAAGAGGGAGGTAAGGAAGGAAGGGAAAGATGGAAAGAAAGAGAGGAAGGATGAAAGTGGAAAAGAAGGAGAAGGAGTGAGGGAAGGAGGAAGGAAAGAGAAAAGGAAGGATAGGATGGTGAGAGAGAGGAGGGCCTGAGAAAAGAGCCTAAGGGGCCGCATCCAGCTCCTGAGCCTGGGTTTGCCCATATCTCTTCTATAGCATTGAATCATTGCAGTTAATGTGGTGTTAATCAACATCCATTCTACAGATGGAAGGATTTCAGAGTTGGTGATGTGTTTAGATTAGTGACGACAACCAGATCTGCAAATAACCAGTTTGCATTGGTCTTTATTACGTGTCCAGTAGCCATTTCTTCAAACTTTTACTCCATTCATGATTAACAGAAAGTTGTATTTTAAAGTAATGCTTTGCCATGTGGTCAGCATTCATCTGATGCTCAGAAGCAGTCTTTAGTCAGCACCAGAAACCAAGGAAAAAGTTTTGCTCCTCTGGATTTAGTACAAGGTGCATTTACCAAGTACCCATGATAGATCTGCTTAAAAACCAGTTGTGAATGTTTAATAGCATCCTATTGATTTGTACACAACTGACCATTTACCAAAGCACTTTAGAGGCTACTAAAAAAAAGCAGAGTTATGAGTACTGTGTCAGAAGGAAATGCATCTCACAAAAAGAGAAGAGGGCTAAGAGAAGAGGGTTTCGGTGTTTCAGTCAGTTCAAGACTCTATGGTTTTTAAGCAATCAAAACGATATGGTGACAAGAATTTGGTTTAAACTTTGGGGTAAAGAAGAAGAATGATAGTAATCCAGTGAATACTTCTGATGCAAGAAGATTGTTAGGGATTCCTCATCTTTGGAGGAGGAAGGGGAGCAGGGAAGTGCTCAGGAATTGGAGGGAGAAGAAGAATCAGACGATGAGGGTTTGAATGTGCCCACATTTTTAGAGAGACTAAAAGAGACAGAGCACAGACGGCGTTCTGCTAGGATAGCTGCTAAAAACGCTGAGCTAATTGGGAGACTCCCTAGCACCTCCTGTGTGGGGAATTCAGCGCTATGAATCAGTAGCAGGAGCAGTCAGCTTTCGCTGGTAACAACGACCCTGACACCAATGTTTTCACTCTATGGAATCTGCTTTGGACTTAGTTCATTGTCCGTTGTCTGATGGAGGACTGGTGTTTCTTTTGGGACTTTGTAAGAGACTTTAATTTGTGTCTGGATTAACACTTCCTTGTTTTCTCTTGCATTTTTCAATTGCATTTGCTTATCCTTTGTGTTTGCTGAAGTAAAGCATCTTTCTTTTACTTTCAACATCGTCTAAAGGCTGTTTTTGAAGAGCAATTCAGGACAAAGATAACAGGGAGGCACTGCTAAAAGGAGAGTGGGTGGGGTCATGCAAATTCTACACCAGTGGGGCGAGTCAGAAACACTGGGATGTCTGTGGTTGAGGAAACACATAAAATCTAGGATGAAATGTTCCCGAATTAAAGCCTTCACTTGGGTGGTGGGCAGTGTGGTGTTTGTAGAGGACACTGGCTCTTCGACATGTTCATAGTGCTCACTAAAACCTGCAATGTCATTAGAGGGAGGGTCATTGGTGTCTCCCTGAATAGTGGGAGCTATAGCTGTTTATGGAGAAAGGAGCTTGTCTGCGGAAGTGGACACTCCAGACACACACACACAGACATATTTTCACTTTTATTATATGTTTAGATTTTAATGACTTATTTCGCACTGTATTTAATAATCTGGTTGCGATGTTGTGACAATGTGTAATTTTTATTCTTATGGTTATGTGTTGTTTAAACAGTAGTTAATAAACGGTAAGTATGTAGGATTATACTTTGTTAGAGATAGTGGCAGGTTTGGCTTGGGTAGAGTTGCCATAGCAACAAGGGCGGAGCCAACTGCCAACTGCCTCTTCACGGGGCAGCTGTTTGAAAGTGGGAGTCTGTAAGCCGGTGAGCTACAGGGAAGGACTGATTTCTCTAGTGGGAGAAACAGGGAGTTAGTCTGTGACCAAAGAGTTACAGGAGAGGTAGTTGATCCTGTGTGTGTGGAAAACCATCAGGAATACTATAGTTAGAGAACTATAGGGAAGACTGGTTCTTTAATATTAAGAATCAGGGTTTGGCTGTGAGCCAATAGAGTTAGATAAGTCAGGTGGCTTATTTGTAGTAAAAGAACGCTTGTTGAAGAAAAATATATCTACTCAAAGAAATCTCTTAAAGTCTGTACCTAAAGTTACTCATGAAACTTTACTAATGTAACCAATCAAGATTTGTGCCTCTAGAGAAGAAACATCGATTCTGTTATACCTTGCTTGTTCCAATAAAATTGTTACTGTTCTCCTCAAGCCTTGCCTGATACAGTTTCTCCTAAGTCAAACAGCCTGCATAAGAAGTAAAGTCAAACCAGGGACATTAAACGCTACGCTATCAAATAAGTAAATCCTTCTTTGTAAAACAGCTCCTAAGTTGATGCTGAGAATTACTGGGCTTCCTCACAGATTAGGTGGCAGTAATTTTACCCTCCTTCACAGATGTATTTATTTGTTTGTCCTGTATGTGAAAGACCTATGGTCTAAGCGTTAAATAAACTACTACACAAGGAGTAGTGACGGAAGTCTATGTGGTGGGTTCACGGGTCTGGGGTTGGAGGGAATGGGTGTAGCTGAATGCTGCAATTTTTTAAAATGGTGTATTTTGCATTGTATTTAATAATCTGGTTGTGATGTATTTATTAGTTTGTTCTGTATGTGAAAGTCTAAGCATTAAATAAACTACACAAGGAGTAGTAACGGAAGTCTACGTGGTGGGTTCACACGTGTGGGGTTGGAGGGAATGGGTGTAGCAGGATGTTGCAATTGTATAGCTTTTGTAGTTATTGTTTATTTGTTCTGCTTATTTGTTTGTTTACTCATATACAATAAAAAGTGTAACAAAACAAAAATAATACCTAAAAACAATGAACTTATTAAGACAAAACAATGTAATTATTGACACTGGTTTCATCACAACACAAAAAAATTAACCCATTTTACACAAGCAGTCACTGTTGTTATGACAGCCTGTTCAGCCTGTGATTGTGTCTGATGTTCATGTTGATGTTCATGATGGGAATGCAGAAGGTGTTCTTGATCAGGGGTCCTCAAACTAAAGCCTGGTGGGCGGATACGGCCCTCCAAGGTTATTTACCCAGCCCTCGCTCAGGGTCAACCTAAGTCTGAAATGACTTGAAGGCACACAACAACAACAACAATCCTATCGCATCAGCCAAACGTAGGCCCACACTTCTCACTGAAATACGAATAAGTTTATATTTGTTAAAATTGTTCTTCATTTTAATTATTGTATTGTTTTTAAGTGTTTTTTGCACTACAAATAAGATATGCGCAGTGTGCATAGGAATTCATTCAAGTTTTTTTCAAATTATAATCTAGCCCTCCAACAGTTTGAGGGACTGTGACCTGGCCCTTTGTTTAAAAAGTTTGAGGATCCCTGTTCTTGATGGTGGGCCTGGGTCTGTTGACATTGGGGATGAGGGTTTGCTTGGGCATGAGATAAACTCAGACGAGAGGCCTGAGCTGTTTCAAGAAGATTCACAAGGCCACATTCCTGGGAGAGGCCCTTCACAGCTTTTCTCAGAACAACTGTCGGAAAATGATTTGTCAGGTGCAGAAATTAATGAAAAGGTAATGAAAGCTTGGACAGAAAACAAAGTTTTAGTAAACAGAGTCAAAGTCTTCAAAGACTGGGATAATCAGTTCATCTACAGCAGGGGTCCTCAAACTTTTTTAAATAGAGGGCCAGGTCACATTCCCTCAAACTGTTGGAGGGCCAGATTACAATTTGAAAAAAACATGAATGAATTCCTATGAACACTGCACATATAGTGGAAAAGACACTTAAAAACAATACAATAATTAAAATGAAGAACATTTTTAACAAATATAAACTTATTAGTATTTCAATGGGAAGTGTGGGCCTGGTTTTGGCTAATGAGATAGGGCTGTTGTTGTTGTTGTGTGCTTTCAAGGCGTTTCAGACTTAGGTTGACCCTGAGTGAGGGCCGGATAAATGACCTTGGAGGACTGTATCTGGCCCTTGGGCCTTAGTTTGAGGACCCCTGATCTACAACAAAAGAGGGATAACAAACCTTTATCTGGTGGGAAGTTCAAGAGAAATGCTTTCCTTTCAGTTTTGGGATCTGAACCAAGCTTCATAATGATTCATGGGAGAGAGTTGCCTCAGTCGGATCAACACTGTTATTTTATCATGGTCTTGTTTTCAAGCGCTCTGAGTTTCAAGTACCAAGTTTCTGCCAAGCTTAAGATTTGCCTATGAGATTTTCCTGCTGTCTTGTTTTGTGGATTCTTATGTACTCATTGATCTTGTTTTCCTTTGAAGCTTATGGACTATTTCATATATCAAACCTTTACTGGTTTTGTTTTTTTCCTATTGCTTTGCCTACATATATTCTTCAATAAACTGCTTGCTGATTTTACCAAGCCGGTGTGGTGTTTAAGGTCAGAAGTCTTCCTGCTCTGGTGTATGACAGTCACACACACAAGCTGTAAATAATTGAAGACCTAAACAATTACAACATTGTTCCCCAGACCAGTGTTCATCTATCTATCTATCTATCTATCTATCTATCTATCTATCTATCTATCTATCTATCTATCATATATTAGACCTTTACTATTTTTGCTATATTTATTGCTTTGCTTTCAAATATTCTTCAATAAACTGCTTGCTGATTTTACCAAGCTCGTGTCACACACACAAGCCGTAAATAACTGAAGACCTAAACAATTACAACATTGTTCCTCAGACCAGTGTTCCTATATATATATTTCATATATTAGACCTTTACTGTTTTTGCTATATTTATTGCTTTGCTTTCAAATATTCTTCAATAAACTGCTTGCTAATTTTACCAAGCTGGTGTGGTGTTTAAGGTCAGAAGTGTTCCTGCTGTGGTATACGACAGTCACACACACAAGCTGTAAATAACAGAAGACCTAAACAATTACAACATTGTTCTCCAGACCAGTGTTTCTATATTTATATATTTCTTATATTAGACCTTTACTGTTTTTGCTATATTTATTGCTTTGCTTTCAAATATTCTTCAATAAACTGCTTGCTGATTTTACCAAGCTGGTGTGGTGTTTAAGGTCAGAAGTGTTCCTGCTGTGGTATACGACAGTCACACACACAAGCTGTAAATAACAGAAGACCTAAACAATTACAACATTGTTCTCCAGACCAGTGTTTCTATATTTATATATTTCATATATTAGACCTTTACTGTTTTTGCTATATTTATTGCTTTGCTTTCAAATATTCTTCAATAAACTGCTTGCTAATTTTACCAAGCTGGTGTGGTGTTTAAGGTCAGAGGTGTTCCTGCTCTGGTGTACGACAGTCACACACAAGCTGTAAATAACTGAAGACATAAGCAATTACAACATTGTTCCCCAGACTAGTGTTCCTATCCTTGTCGCAGTAAAAATGTGCACACTTAAGCCTTATACAAGGGAAGGGAAATTGTGTTTTTCCAAGTTTAATCATTTACCTTAAGTCTTTGATTGAAAGCATCAAACAGCAGTTTGATTCCGTCCTGAGTCAGGTTAAGGATGAGGTCATGGCTAAGAGGAGACTGGAAAACAAAAGGAGACGTTACTTTCCAAATGGAAGAGGGAACGTTTTGCAAAGCCATCTTTCCTACGTGACCGAAAGCCAAGCAAGAGAGCCCTGAGATTGGTTTCTCCTAACTGGCACGAAGAATGGTCACTCGTTCCATGAATAATAATACTCCCTGCCAGAATAAAGGCTGTCATTGCCAAGTCCTTTCTATTTACCCATTTAAAATAGAATTTCAAGGGCTTTGGGTAAGATTTACATGGCTGTTGAATCGCATATGGCTCACTGCTTTCACAAAATGAAAAAAAAATCAAATCTGGCCTTTCTCTCTCAGGTCGAACTTCTCAAACACAACGCAGAGGAGAGGCTTTTCTCACATTATCAGCAGAAATGGGAAAATGGCTTGAATGGGGAAAAGGAGGCCTGATAGCTACTCCTCTTGGGCCACAATTTCATGATATCAGATAAGTCAGTGTTTCTCAACTTGGAGGTCGGGACCCATAGGGGGTATCAGAGGGGTCACCAAAGACCATCAGAAAACACAGTATTTATTGTTGGTCATGGGGGTTCTGTGTTGAAAGTTTGGTTCAATTCTATCGTTGGTGGGGTTCAGAATATTCTCTGATTGTAGGTGAACTATAAATCCCAGCAACTGCAACTCCCAAATGTCAAGGTCTATTTCCCCCAAACTCCATCTGTGTTTATATTTGGGCATATTGAGTATTTCTGCCAAGTTTGGAGAGACTTATTTTGCATAGAATTATGGAAAAAATAGACCCCTGTCTGATTCCACAGCAAGCTGGCTTCAGAAAAGGCAAAAGCTGCACATCGCAACTGCTGAACCTGACTCAGCACATAGAAGATGGCTTTGAAAGGCAGCAGATCACAGGAGCTGTCTTCATAGACCTGTCAGCAGCCTATGATACTGTGAACCACCGCCTCCTCCTGAGAAAAATGTATAATATCACAAAGGACTACCACCTCACCCGCCTCATAGGAAACCTGCTACAAAACAGGAGCTTTTTTGTTGAGTTTCAGGGCCAGAGAAGCAGATGGCGGAAACAGAAGAATGGCCTACCTCAGGGGAGCGTGCTTGCTCCATCCATGTTCAACATCTACACCAATGACCAGCCACTGCCAGAAGGGACAGAGAGCTTCATCTATGCTGATGATCGTGCCATTACTGCGCAAGCAGGGAGCTTTGAGACTGTAGAACAGAAGCTCTCCAAAGCTCTAGGTGCTCTTACTGCCTATTACAGGGAAAACCAGCTGATCCCTAACCCATCTAAAACACAGACATGTGCCTTTCATCTCAAGAACAGAGAAGCATCCCGAGCTCTGAAGATCACCTGGGAAGGAATCCCACTGGAGCATTGCAGCGCACCCAAATACCTGGGAGTCACTCTGGACCGTGCTCTTACCTACAAGAAGCAATGCCTGAACATCAAGCAAAAAGTGGGTGCTAGAAACAATATCATACGAAAGCTGACTGGCACAACCTGGGGATCACAACCAGACACAGTGAAGACATCTGCCCTTGCGCTGTGCTACTCTGCTGCTGAGTATGCATGCCCAGTGTGGAACACATCTCACCACGCTAAAACAGTAGATGTGGCTCCTAATGAGACATGCCGCATTATCACAGGGTGTCTGCGCCCTATACCACTGGAGAAACTACACTGTTTCGCCGGTATTGCACCACCTGACATCCACTGGGAAGTAGCAACCAATAGTGAAAGGACCAAGCCAGTGACATCTCCAGCTCATCCCCTGTTTGGGTATCAGCCAGCACGTCAACGACTTAAATCAAGAAATAGTTTTTTAAGATCTACAGAGACACTTGTTGGAACACCTCAGCAAGCAAGAGTCCAAAAGTGGCAGGCTCAAACCCAGAACCTCAACCAATGGCTGATACCAAATGAGAGACTCCCCCCTGGGCATGCAGAGGACTGGGCGACTTGGAAGGCGCTGAACAGACTGTGCTTTGGCACCACGAGATGCAGAGCCAAGCTTCAGATATGGGGCTACAAAGTGAAATCCACGACATGCGAGTGTGGAGAAGAGCAAACCACCTACCGCAATGCAACCCGAGTCCTGCCACATGCACAATGGAGGACCTTCTTGCGGCAACACCAGAGGCACTCCAAGTGGCCAGATACTGGTCAAAGGACATTTGATCAGCTACCAAGTTTGCAAAATTTGTGGGGTTTTTTATCTGTTTGTTTGTTTTGTTCTGTTAGAAATGTAATACAATGTTCTGGTTGCAGATGACACGATAAATAAATATTGAATTCTTGCCATTAATATGTTGTAAACCGTCCTGAGTCCCCCCAGGGGTGAGAACAATGTAATGTGGCGCCAAAAAAACCAATGGGATTTTGGCCTGCATTAATAGGAGCATAGTGTCTAGATCTAGGGAAGCAATGCTACCCCTCTATTCTGCTTTGGTTAGACCACACCTGGAATATTATGTCCAATTCTGGGAACCACAATTCAAGAGAGATATTGACAAGCTGGAATGTGTCCAGAGGAGGGCGACTAAAATGATCAAGGGTCTGGAGAACAAGCCCTATGAGGAGCGGCTTAAGGAGTTGGGCATGTTTAGCCTGAAGAAGAGAAGGCTGAGAGGAGATATGATGGTGGCCATGTATAAATATGTGAAAGGAAGCCACAGGGAGGAGGGAGCAAGCTTGTTTTCTGCTTCCCTGGAGACTAGGACGCAATGGAACAATAGCTTCAAACTACAAGAGAGAAGATTCCATCTGAACACGAGGAAGAACTTCCTGACTGTGAGAGCCGTTCAGCAGTGGAACTCTCTGCCCCGGAGTGTGGTGGAGGCTCCTTCTTTGGAAGCTTTTAAACAGAGGCTGGATGGCCATCTGTCAGGGGTGATTTGAATGCAATATTCCTGCTTCTTGGCAGAATGGGGTTGGACTGGGTGGCCCATGAGGTCTCTTCCAACTCTTTAATTCTATGATTCTATATAAATATACTAAATAAATAAATAGGGAAATATATATGATTTTCACCTTTCTGAATCCTATTACATTATATCCCACCCACACAAAATGTTTAAATATGCTTTATACCCGAGGTCTTAATACCAAGGAGTACACAGAAATGGGTTTATATCTGTGTGAAAATTTAAAAATCCAGTCCTAAGAGTTGCCACGTTTCTCCCCTCCCCCCCCCCCCCCCCCAATTCTCCTGCCTTCCACATATTTATGCTGCAAGATACTAAGCACAGCTATTATTTCTAATTCAAAAATATGTTCTCCTCAAGCAGCAAAAGCTGTCAACAAGAATCTTGACAACACTGGCCAGGATGTCAGAAAAATATTAGCAGGCAGCAGGCTTTGGTAGCATATCATTAACCCAATGACGCAAGCCTTGTTCGAAGGGTTTCTGCACAAAACGCTTATGAACGGATGCCAGAGCCGAAAGGAGCGCAGAAGAGCTTTGAAGTAAGGCTCGATTATGACTGCTGCCTGCAGCTTGCTTTCCTCCTCAGCAAATCTTATAATCAGGCAAGAACGGCTTCCAAAGGGCATATATATATATATATATATATCTCTCTCTCTCGCAGCAACCAAAACAGAGTTTCAGATCCATCCCAATCCAAAAATAATTGGAAAATGTCTCCCCAAACAAAAATAATTGGAAATGTCTCCCCAAACGTATTCTGTATTTCGATAAAGGAGAAAGAAGAAAGGCTCAACAGGGTGGCAATACACAGATGTTTTAAGGCTAAGCTCCAGCAAGGCAGCCTCAGTTGGAGGCATGGTTATCATTCCTGATTAGCATGCAGAAGAAATAGATGTGAATTATGCAGAAGATTTTTACACTTGCACCATTTGTAATGTGATACCGTATATACTCGAATATAAGCTGAGTTTTCAGCCCTTTTTTAGGCTAAAAAAGCCTCCCTTAGCTTACACTCGAGTCAAGGTTATTTATTATTTTACTCTGTTATCATTATCATTATATTTACATTATTTTTCTCTATTATTTTTATTACATTTATATTTTTCTCTTTTTTACTGTTATTATTACATGTATTATTTTACTCTATTTCTTCTTCTTACATTTACATTATTTTTTTCTATTATTTTTATTACATTTATTATTTTTCTCTTTGTTATTGTTATTATTGCATGTATTATTTTACTCTATTTCTTCTTCTTACATTTACATTATTTTTCTCTATTATTTTTATTACATTTATTATTTTTCTCTTTATTATTGTTATTATTACATGTATTATTTTACTCTATTTCTTCTTAAAATTTACATTATTTTTCTCTATTATTTTTATTACATTTATTATTTTTCTCTTTTTTACTGTTATTATTGCATGTATTATTTTACTCTATTTCTTCTTCTTACATTTACATTATTTTTCTCTATTATTTTTATTACATTTATTATTTTTCTCTTTGTTATTGTTATTATTGTTGTTGTTGTTCATTCGTTCAGTCGTCTCCGACTCTTCGTGACCTCATGGACCAGCCCACGCCAGAGCTCCCTGTCGGCCGTCACCACCCCCAGCTCCCTCAAGGTCAGTCCAGTCACTTCAAGGATGCCATCCATCCATCTTGCCCTTGGTCGGCCCCTCTTCCTTTTCCCTTCCACTTTCCCCAGCATAATTGTCTTCTCTAGGCTTTCCTGTCTCCTCATGATGTGACCAAAGTACTTCAACTTTGTCTCTAGTATCTTTCCCTCCAGTGAGCAGTCGGGCTTTATTTCCTGGAGGATGGACTGGTTGGATCTTCTCGCAGTCCAAGGCACTCTCAGAACTTTCCTCCAACACCACAGTTCAAAAGCATCTATCTTCCTTCGCTCAGCCTTCCCTAAGGTCCAGCTCTCACATCCGTAGGTGACTACAGGGAATACCATGGCTTTGACTAGGCGGATCTTTGTTTCCAGTCTGATGTCTCTACTCTTTACTATTTTATCGAGATTGGACATTGCTCTCCTCCCAAGAAGGAAGCGTCTTCTGATTTCCTGGCCACAGTCTGCATCTGCAGTAATCTTTGCACCTAGAAATACAAAGTCTGTCACGGCATCCACGGTTTCTCCCTCTATTTTCCAGTTGTCAATCATTCTTGTTGCCATAATCTTGGTTTTTTTGACGTTTAGCTGCAACCCGGCTTTTGCGCTTTCTTCTTTCACCTTGATTAGAAGGCTCCTCAGCTCCTCCTCGCTTTCGGCCATCAGAGTGGTGTCATCTGCATATCTGAGGTTGTTAATGTTTCTTCCAGCAATTTTCACCCCAGCTTTGCATTCATCCAGCCCCGCACATCCTCGCATGATGTGTTCTGCATACAAGTTAAAAAGGTTGGGTGAGAGGATGCAGCCTTGCCGTACGCCTTTCCCAATCTTGAACCAGTCTGTTGTTCCGAGGTCAGTTCTGACTGTTGCTACTTGGTCCTTGTACAGATTCCTCAGGAGAGAGGGAAGGGGGCTTGGGATGCCCATCCCACTAAGAACTTGCCACAATTTATTATGATCCACACAGTCAAAGGCTTTAGAAGAGTCAATGAAGCAGAAGTAGATGTTTTTCTGAAACTCCCTGCCTTTCTCCATTCTCCAGCGGATATTGGCAATTTGGTCTCTCGTTCCTCTGCCTTTTCTAAACCCAGCTTGAACGTCTGGCAACTCTCGCTCCATGTCTTGCTGGAGTCTTCCTTGCAGGATCTTGAGCATTACCTTGCTGGCATGAGAAATAAGGGCCACTGTATGGAAGTTTGAGCAGTCTTTCGCATTTCCCTTTTTTGGTATGGGGATATAAGTTGATTTTTTCCAGTCTGATGGCCATTCTTGTGTTTTCCATATTTGCTGGCAAATGGCATGCATCACCTTGACAGCATCATCTTTTAAGATTTTAAACAGTTCAGCTGGGATCCCGTCGTCTCCTGCTGCCTTGTTGTTAGCAATGCTTCTTAAGGCCCATTCAACCTCACTCCTCAGGATGTCTGGTTCCAATTCATTCACCACACCGTCAAAACTATCCTCAATATTATTATCCTTCCTATACAGATCTTCCGTATAGTCTCGCCACCTTCTCTTGATCTCTTCAGCTTCTGTTAGGTCCCTGCCATCTTTGTTTCTTATCATACCAATTTTTGCCTGAAATTTACCTCCAATGTTTCTAATTTTCTGGAAGAGGTTATAATTGTTATTATTACATGTATTATTTTAATTATTGTTATTATTACATGTATTATTTTACTCTATTTCTTCTTCTTACATTTACATTATTTTTCTCTATTATTTTTATTACATTTATTATTTTTCTCTTTATTACTGTTATTATTGCATGTAATATTTTACTCTATTTCTTCTTACATTTACATTATTTCTCTCTATTATTTTTATTACATTTATTATTTTTCTCTTTATTATTGTTATTATTATTACATGTATTATTTTACTCTATTTCTTCTTCTTCTTACATTTACATTTCTCTCTCTATTATTTTATGACATTGAATATTACTCTATTTTTATTATTACATTTATTCTTACTCCATTATTATTGTGATTATAACATTTGCATTAGTTTACACTATTATTTTTCTCTATTATTTTTATTACATGTATTATTTTTCTCTTTAATATTGTTATTATTACATGTATTATTTTACTCTATTTCTTCTTACATTTACAATATTTTTCTCTATTATTTTATTACATTGATTATTACTCTATTTTTATTATTATATTTATTCTTACTCTATTATTATTTTATTATTACATTTACATTATTTTACACTATTATTTTACTGAGGCCTTGTAGTATGTCACAGCAAATGAGATATATATGCTGGATTTGGGCTGAAAAAGCCCCCCTCGGCTTATAGTCAAGTCAAGGTTATTTATTATTTTACTCTGTTGTCATCATCATCATCATCATCATCATCATCATCATTACATTTATTATTTAATTCTATTTATTATTACTATTATTACATGTACATTATTTTCTCTATTATTTTTATTACATGTATTATTTTTCTTTTTATTATTGTTATTATTACATGTATTATTTTACTCTATTTCTTCTTCTTCTTACATTTACATTATTTTTCTCTATTATATTATTACATTGATTATTACTCTATTTTTATTATTACATTTATTTTTACTCCATTATTATTGCTATTATTACATTTACATTATTTTACACTATTATTTTACTGACACAAAAACATAGTATGTCACAGCAAACGAGATATATATGCTGGATTTCGTATCACAAAATCTATTTATTATTATTATTATTATTATTATTACATTTATTATTTTACTCTATTATTATTAATATTATTATTACATTTTATTATTTTCCTCTCTTTATTATTAATGGGATGATACGTAAGCACATTTACATTGAAGAAGGTTAGAATAATGTTTTAATCAGAGTTGGACAGTCTTAAGTGACATTAAGTCTAGTTGAGTCCGACTTGGGAGAGTAGCAATCATCTCTGTAGACACCTCCAAGGTCATGTGGCCGGCATGACTACATGGAGTGCCGTTATCTTCCTGCCAAAGCAGTACCTATTGATCTACTATTGATCCACTCATATTTGCATGTTTTTGAATTACTAGGGTGGCAGAAGCTGGGGCTAACAACGGGAGCTCACCCCGTCCCACAGATTCAAACCTCTGACCTTCTGGTCAGCAAGTTCTGCAGCTTAGCAGTTTAACTTGCTGTGCCACTACGGCCCTTTTTCCTGCTTCATACTCCCCTATCTATCTCAGCATCTCAGAAGCATTCTCTCTTGATGTTTCGCCTGCATCTATGGCAAGCATCCTCAGAGGTTGTGAGGTCAAGAGAGAAGGCTTCTGGAACATGGCCATACAGCCCGGAAAACTCACAGCAACCTAGTCATTCGGGCCATGAAAGCCTTCGACAGATAATATAGTGGTCCCTCGCTACTTTGCGGTTCGCTTTTTGCGGACTCGATGTTTCACGGGTTTTCAGTATGGGCTTAAGATTGTTTGTCTGTATGGAGAGGATTACGTGAAAAAATGTAATTATTATTATTATTACATTTATTATTTTATTAATAATATTATTATTACATTTTATTATTTTCCTCTTTGTTATTAATGGGAGGATACGTAACCACATTTACATTGAAGAAGGCTAGAATAATGTTAGAATAATAATAACACATTCAAGGAGGGTTATGTAGTGTGTAATTATTATTATTATTATTATTATTACATTTTATTATTTTCCTCTCTTTGTTATTAATGGGAGGATACGTAAGCTCATTTACATTGAAGAAGGTTAGAATAATGTTAGAATAATAATAACACGTTCACGGAGGGTTATGTAGTGTGTTATTATTATTATTATTATTACATTTTATTATTTTCCTCTCTTTGTTATTAATGGGAGGATACGTAACCACATTTACATTGAAGAAGGCTAGAATAATGTTAGAATAATAATAACACATTCAAGGAGGGTTATATAGTTGTAATTATTATTATTATTATTATTATTACATTTTATTATTTTCCTCTCTTTGTTATTAATGGGAGGATACGTAAGCACATTTACATTGAAGAAGGTTAGAATAATGTTAGAATAATAATAACACATTCAAGGAGGGTTATATAGTGTGTAATTATTATTATTATTATTATTATTATTACATTTTATTATTTTCCTCTCTTTGTTATTAATGGGAGGATACGTAAGCACATTTACATTGAAGAAGGTTAGAATAATGTTAGAATAATAATAACACATTCAAGGAGGGTTATATAGTGTGTAATTATTATTATTATTATTATTATTATTACATTTTATTATTTTCCTCTCTTTGTTATTAATGGGAGGATACGTAAGCACATTTACATTGAAGAAGGTTAGAATAATGTTAGAATAATAATAACACATTCGAGGGTTATATAGTGTGTAATTATTATTATTATTATTATTATTATTACATTTTATTATTTTCCTCTCTTTGTTATTAATGGGAGGATACGTAAGCACATTTACATTGAAGAAGGTTAGAATAATGTTAGAATAATAATAACACATTCAAGGAGGGTTATATAGTGTGTAATTATTATTATTATTATTATTATTATTATTACATTTTATTATTTTCCTCTCTTTGTTATTAATGGGAGGATACGTAAGCACATTTACATTGAAGAAGGTTAGAATAATGTTAGAATAATAATAACACATTCAAGGAGGGTTATATAGTGTGTAATTATTATTATTATTATTATTATTATTATTACATTTTATTATTTTCCTCTCTTTGTTATTAATGGGAGGATACGTAAGCACATTTACATTGAAGAAGGTTAGAATAATGTTAGAATAATAATAACACATTCAAGGAGGGTTATATAGTGTGTAATTATTATTATTATTATTATTATTATTACATTTTATTATTTTCCTCTCTTTGTTATTAATGGGAGGATACGTAAGCCCATTTACATTGAAGAAGGTTAGAATAATGTTAGAATAATAATAACACATTCAAGGAGGGTTATATAGTGTGTAATTATTATTATTATTATTATTATTATTATTATTACATTTTATTATTTTCCTCTCTTTGATATTAATGGGAGGATACGTAACCACATTTACATTGAAGAAGGTTGGAATAATGTTAGAATAATAATAACACGTTCAAGGAGGGTTATGTAGTGTGTAATTGTTATTATTATTATTACATTTTTTTATTTTCCTCTCTGTTACACTGTTCAACGGAGAAAAAGTTTCGGGCCTGAAAATAGTTGTTCTTTTATGATTTTGGGGTGCTGAAAACGAAAATGACATTTAAAAATGTATAATGGCTCTAGTTTTTATGATATAAGCAATCACGTGATCACATATGGTTGAAAAAATGCATGTTGCGACTTACACTATGGAAGATTCTAGAATACTCTAGAAAGTTTGATGACGTAGTATTAGTGCCGTGTGCAAAAGCCAGAAAGCCCTATATAAGGCCAGACTTTTGAGCGGTGAGGGTCAGTCAGTTGAAGACTGAGACAGTATCGTTAAACATCGTTTTACATTGTTCTTTTTACTGTAGTTATGCCTCCTTGCACGTGTGTCAATAAAGCACTATGGAAAAAAGAGATCAAGGACAATGGACTCCGTCAATGCTGTCAGACTCTTGCTGGAGCATTGGAAGAGGGAATTCTTTCCTCTTGAAAAGTCAAGAGAAGCAAACAGGATAGAAACTAAAGTCACAATTAAAGCAACATTTAAACTTTCAGACTTTTCAACTGCATTATTTATTTATTTGCTTTGCTTCTATACCGCTTTTCTCAGCTGAAATGGCGACTCAAAGCGGTTTACATAATACAAGTTATCACAACAATATCAAAAGGCAATTAAAACACATTATATTAGGCCTACTAATATAGTTTCTTGCTGCACAAACATAAACAATAGACTAATTAAATATATATTTCTCATGTATAAACTATTGGCAATATAATTTGACTAAAATTTAGTAAATATTCACCGTTTATATACATGCAGTAAGGTTAGGCGCATTATCATAATATTAACGAATTACCTATTGTGGAGAAAATTGAAATAGCTGTTGCATAAAAACCAGAGCCAATTAACACATTAAATTATTATATTTGAATTCAGCATGTTAAATTTATTAAGAAACTGCACATTTCGTTTCCGTAACTGAGAAAAACTGAAAATTTGTAGAACAGTAAATGGGAGGATATGTAAGAACATTTACATTGAAGGGGGTTAGAATAATGTTAGAATAATGATAACACGTTCAAGGAGGATTATGTAGTGTGTAATTGTTTGTGGAGGGTTTATGAAGACTTAAAATAGTGTACAACTACTAAAATAATGTAGAAATATTAAAATAAATATAAGATTCCTACTTTGCGGATTTTCACTTTTCGTGGGTGGTCCTAGAACGTAACACCCGCAATAAGTGAGTGAAGACTGTATATCATAGAATCAAAGAGTTGGAAGAGACCTCATGGGCCATCCAGTCCAACCCCGTTCTGCCAAGAAGCAGGAATATTGCATTCAAATCACCCGACAGATGGCCATCCAGCCTCTGTTTAAAAGCTTCCAAAGATGGAGCCTCCACCACACTCTGGGGCAGAGAGTTCCACTGCTGAACAGTTCTCACAGTCAGGAAGTTCTTCCTCATGTTCAGATGGAATCTCCTCTCTTGTAGTTTGAAGCCATTGTTCTGCGTCCTAGTCTCCAGGGAAGCAGAAAACAAGCTTGCTCCCTCCTCCCTGTGGATTCCTCTCACATATTTATACATGGCTATCATATCCCCTCTCAGCCTTCTCATATTCAGGCTAAACATGCCCAGCTCCTTAAGCCGCTCCTCATAGGGCTTGTTCTCCAGACCTTTTATCATTTTAGTCGCTCTCCTCTGGACACATTCCAGCTTGTCAATATCTCTCTTGAATTGTGGTGCCCAGAATTGGACACAATATTCCAGGTGTGGTCTTACCAAAACAGAATAGAGGGGTAGCATTACTTCCCTAGATCTAGACACTATGCTCCTATTGATGCAGGCCAAAATCCCATTGGCTTTTTTTGCCGCCACATCACATTGTTGGCTCATGTTTAACTTGTTGTCCACGAGGACTCCAAGATCTTTTTCACACGTACTGCTCTCGAGCCAGGCACCACCCCCATTCTGTTTCTTTGCATTTCGTTTTTCCTGCCAAAGTGGAGTATCTTGCATTTGTCACTGTTGAACTTCATTTTGTTAATTTTGGCCAATCATCTCTCTAATCTGTCAAGATCGTTTTGAATCCTGCTCCTGTCCTCTGGAGTATTGGCTCTCCCTCCCAATTTGGTGTCGTCTGCAAACTTGATGATCATGCCTTCTAACCCTTCGTCTAAGTCATTAATAAAGATCCTGAGCAGGACCGGGCCCAGGATGGAACCCTGGAGCACTCCACTTGTCACTTCTTTCCAGGATGAAGAGGAAGCATTAGTGAGCACCCTCTGGGTTGGTCCATTTAACCAATTACAGATCCACCTCACCGTAGTTTTGCCTACAGTGAGGTGGATCTGTAATTGGTTAAATCCATTTTCAAAAAGCTTAACACTCTCAAAACTGCAAACAATGACAACCTCAAGTCACAGAGTAAACCTCAGATTGAAAACAAATATTGAGAATGACTATATACTGTATACACAGAAGTAGTATGTCATTTTGTAGAAAGCCGCATAGTCCAGGATGTGGGAGCTACGAAGCAGGGCCGGGTTTCTTGGGAGCAGAGAACACAACTAATGGCGTTGCACAATATTGACCAATCCTCCCACCTTTCGCAGGTCATTTATCATGCGCAACAAACCGAGGCAGACAGACATACCTGCTCACTGTAGAGAACCTGCACATTTTTGATGATACGACAGTGTTTCTGAAGAATTGCTACAGCCTGAGCCAATGGCATTCCTGGAAGAGGAAGAAGAAAATGTCAAGAGTTACAGATGGTGTCCCAATTTAGCCATGCTGGCAGGAAGCTGTTTGCGCTGCAGGGTCAACATGTGGCAATCCTGGATGACTGGCCAAGATGAACAACAAGTTCCATCCAGGGAGTACATTTCTCATCAATTATTGGAACATAAGGTTGTTGTTTTTTTAAGAAATGATGAGCCACTAAATCAGACAATGTTCTGGAGATGAGACACATGATCCCAAAGACTGATCACCAGCAAATGAGCCATTTTTGAAATATGAAACCGTAAAACTCACACCCTTCCATCTATCCATTTACTGAGAGTAGAGTCAGCCCTACACATTCACTGGGTTTAGGGGTGTAGGGTCCCCTGAAAGTGGAAATCCATAATTTAATTTATTTCTCTAGGAATTTCTAAGTTCATCATTGTTTGAGTCCACAGGGTTCTCTGGATGTTGGTGAACTACAACTCAAAAACTCAAGGTCAATGCTCAGTATTTTCTATTGGTCATGGGAGTTCTATGTGCCAAATTTGGTTCAATTCCATAATTAGTGGAGTTCAGAACGCTCTTTGATTGTAGGTGAACTTTAAATCCCAGCAACTACAACTCCCAAATGTCAAGATCTATTTCTCCAAACTCCACCAGTGTTCACATTTGGGTGTATTGAGTATTCATGCCAAGTTTGGTTCAATTCCATTGTTGGTGGTGTTCAGAATGCTCTTTGATTGTAGGTGAACTATAAATCCCAATAACTACAACTCCCAAATGTCAAGATCTATTTTCCCCAAACTCCGCCAGTGTTCACATTTGGGCTTACTGAGTATTCATGCCAAGTTTGGTCCAGATCCATCATTGTTTGAGTCCACAGGGTTCTCTGGATGTTGGTGAACTGCAACTCCAAAACTCAAGGTCAATGCTCACCAAACCCTTCCAGTATTTTCTGTTGGTCATGGGAGTTCTGTGTGCCAAGTTTGGTTCAATTCCATAATTGGTGGAGTTCAGGATGCTCTTTGATTGTAGGTGAACTATAAATCCCAGCAACTACAACTCCCAAATGTCAAGATCTATTCCCCCAAACTCCACCAGTGTTTACATTTGGGCACATTGAGTATTCATGGCAAGTTTGCTCCAGATCCATTACTGTTTGAGTCCGCAGTACTCTCTGGAGGTAGGTGAACTACAACTCCAAAACTCAAGGTCAATGCTTGGTATTTTCTGTTGGTCATGGGTGTTCTGTGTGCCAAGCAGCTCAATTCCATCATTGGTGAAGTTCAGAATGCTCTTTGATTATAGGTGAACTATACATCCCAGCAACTACAACTCCCAAATATCAAGGTCTATCTTCCCCAAACCCCACCAGTATCCACATTTGGGCATATTGAGTACTCGTGCCAAGTTTGATCCTGATCCATCATTGTCTGAGTCCACAGTGCTCTCTGGATGTAGTTGAACTACAACTCCAAAACCCAAGGTCAATGCCCACCAAACCCTTCTAGTATTTTCTGTTGGTCATGAGAGCTTTGTGTCCCAAATTTGGTTGAATTCCATCATTGGCAGAGTTCGGAAAGCTCTTTGATATTGTAGGTGAACTATAAATACCAGCAACTACAACTCCCAAATGGCAAAATCAATCCTCCCCTCAACCCCACCAGTATTCAAATTTGGGCGTATCGAGTATTTGTGCCGAATGAATGAAAATACATCCTGCATATCAGATATTTACAAGACGATTCATAACAAGAGCAAAATTACAGTTGTGAAGTAACAATGAAAATATTGTTAAGGTTGGGGGCCACCACAGCATGAGGAACTGTATTAAGGGGTCACGACATTAGGAAGGTTGAGAACCGCTGCTCTAGGAATCTGGGTTGTTGTAGTTTTTTTTCGGGCTATATGGCCATGTTCTAGAGGCATTCTCTCCTGACGTTTCGCCTGCATCTATGGCAAGCATCCAGCATCCAATCTAAGCATTGGTCCAGTGAATGAAAATACACCCTGCATATCAGATATTTACATTACGATGCATAACAGTAGCAAAATGATAGTTATGATGTAGCAACGAAAATAATTTTATGGTTGGGGGTCACCACCACATGAGGAACTGTATTAAGGGGTCGTGGCATTAGGAAGGTTGAGAAACACTGACATAAGAGGTAAGGGTATTTCATATATCTATAGGTTGTATAGGGCCCCCGGTGGCGCAGTGGGTTAAAGCACTGAGCTGCTGAGCTTGTTGATCAAAAGGTCGCAGGTTCGAATCCGGGGAGCGGCGTGAGCTTCCGCTGTCAGCCCTAGCTTCTGCCAACCTAGCAGTTCGAAAACATGCAAATGTGAGTAGATCAATAGGTACCGCTCCATCTAAAACACAGACATGCGCCTTTCACCTTAAGAACAGACAAGCATCCCGAGCTCTGAGGATTACCTGGGAAGGAATCCCACTGGAGCATTGCAGCGCACCCAAATACCTGGGAGTCACTCTGGACCGTGCTCTGACCTACAAGAAGCACTGCCTGAACATCAAACAAAAAGTGGGCGCTAGAAACAACATCATACGAAAGCTGACTGGCACAACCTGGGGATCACAACCAGACACAGTGAAGACATCTGCCCTTGCGCTATGCTACTCTGCTGCTGAGTATGCATGCCCAGTGTGGAACACATCTCATCACACTAAAACAGTGGATGTGGCTCTTAATGAGACATGCCGCATTATCACGGGGTGTCTGTGCCCTACACCACTGGAGAAATTACACTGCTTAGCCGGTATTGCACCACCTGACATCCGCCGGGAAGTAGCAGCCAATAGTGAAAGGACCAAGGCAGAGACATCTCCAGCTCATCCCCTGTTTGGGTATCAGCCAGCACGTCAACGACTTAAATCAAGACATAGCTTTCTTAGAACTACAGAGACACTCGCTGGAACACCCCAGCAAGCGAGAGTCCAAAAGTGGCAGGCCCAAACCCAGCACCTCAATTCATGGGTGATACCAGATGAGAGACTCCCCCCTGGGCACTCAGAAGACTGGGCGACTTGGAAGGCGCTGAACAGATTGCGCTCTGGCACCACGAGATGCAGAGCCAATCTTAAGAAATGGGGCTACAGGGTGGAATCCTCGGCATGCGAGTGCGGAGAAGAACAAACCACTGACCACCTGCTGCAATGCACCCTGAGCCCTGCCACATGCACGATGGAGGACCTTCTTGCGGCAACCCCAGAGGCACTCCAAGTGGCCAGATACTGGTCAAAGGACATTTAACCAAATACCAAATTTACAAAATCTGTGTGGTTTTTTTTTTCTTTTTTTTTCTTTTTCATTTTAATCTCTGTGTTTGTTTTGCTCTGTTAGAATTGTAAAACAATGGTTGCTGATGACACGATAAATAAATACCGCTCCGGCGGGAAGGTAACGGCGCTCCATGCAGTCATGCCGGCCACATGACCTTGGAGGTGTCTACGGACAACGCTGGTTCTTCGGCTTAGAAATGGAGATGAGCACCACACCCCAGAGTCAGACATGACTGGACTTAATGTCAGGGGACAACCTTTACTATAGGTTGTATAGCTTCTGCAGAAAGCCAATAGCTTTCACCAAGTCTGCCCTACATTGCAGCAGCCAGGAAAAACATCACAAACCAAAAATAAGACATTCACTGTCAGTTTAGCAGTGTAACTGATCTAATACAAATGGGAAAGAAAATATATTTTTGCCTCCATTACTTCTCATCTGTCTTTGTAAATGCAAGACACGCAGAATTGTTATTGCGTTGTATTTTTGGAAGGGCTGGGAGAAGGGAGGTAAATTATTACCTGTGGCTTTGATCCCGAAAGGGCTGCAATGCTGGCTAACCTATCAGTATTCACCTCCCAGTCTCCTGTTTCTCACGCATCAGGTCTGCTCAAGTAACTGTGTAATCATCGCAGGAAGAGAACAAGCTTTTCTAAGCTGAACTGTTCAAATCATTTAGCAGCCAGAAAGCAATGGAGAGATGGGCTTGGCCTGAAAGCAAGCAGGAGGGAACCCATTGGTGAAGAAAAGGAGCTGCTTGAGGAAGACAGTAGTCTATCCACATTTGCAGATTTGATTACACTAAGGGCCCTTCCAGACAGGCCCTATATCCCAGGATCCGATCCCAGATTTTCTGTTTATCCCAGATTATCTAGCAGTGCGGACTCATTAAATCTAGATTAGTCCAGAGGACAGGAGCAGAATTCAAAACGATCTTGACAGATTAGAGAGATGGGCCAAAACTAACAAAATGAAGTTCAACAGTGACAAATGCAAGATACTCCACTTTGGCAGAAAAAATGAAATGCAAAGATACAGAATGGGGGACGCCTGGCTCGAGAGCAGTACGTGTGAAAAAGATCTTGGAGTCCTCGTGGACAACAAGTTAAACATGAGCCAATAATGTGATGTGGCGGCAAAAAAAGCCAATGGGATTTTGGCCTGCATCAATAGGAGCCTAGTGTCTAGATCTAAGGAAGTAATGCTACCCCTCTATTCTGCCTTGGTTAGACCACATCTGGAATATTGTGTCCAATTCTGGGCACCACAATTCAAGAGAAATATTGACAAGCTGGAATGTGTCCAGAGGAGGGCGACTAAAATGATCAAGGGTCTGGAGAACAAGCCCTATGAGGAGCGGCTTAGGGAACTGGACATGTTTAGCCTGAAGAAGAGAAGGCTGAGAGGAGATATGATAGCCATGTATAAATATGTGAGAGGAAGCCACAGGGAGGAGGGAGCAAGCTTGTTTTCTGCTTCCTTGGAGACTAGGACGCAATGGAACAATGGCTTCAAACTACAAGAGAGGAGATTCCATCTGAACATTAGGAAGAACTTCCTGACTGTGAGAGCCGTTCAGCAGTGGAACTCTCTGCTCCAGAGTGTGGTGGAGGCTCCTTCTTTGGAAGCTTTTAAACAGAGGTTGGATGGCCATTTGTCAGGGGTGATTTGAATGCAATATTCCTGCTTCTTGGCAGGGGGTTGGACTGGATGGCCCATGAGGTCTCTTCCAACTCTTTGATTCTATGATTCTATGAAAGCAGAAAATCTGGGATCAGATCATGGAATATAAGGCCTGTCTATTTCTGTTTTATTGACTACTAGCTGTACCCGCCACGCGTTGCTGTGGCCAACCCCTCTTTCTTTCTTTTCCTCCTTCCTTCACTCCCTCTTTCCTTCCTGTTTTTCCTTCTCTTCTTTCTTCCTTCTCTATCTCTTTTCTTCCTTCCCCCCTTTTTTCTTTCCCTCCCTCTTTCTCTCCTTTCTTCCTTCTCTACCACTTTCCTTCCTTCCTTCTCTCTTTGCTTCCAGGCTTCCTTCTCCCTTTCCTTCTTTCTTTCTTTCCCTCCCTCTTTCTTTTCTTTTCTTTCTTTTTTTCCTCCCCTTCCCTCCCTCTTTCTTCCCTTTTTTCTGTATTGTCATTTAGCTTTTGGGGGATTTTTAAGTCCCTTCTGCTGTGATTTTCAGTGTTTTTGTGAGTGAAGGACATACATTGGGTTGTTAGGTGTATTGTGTCCAAATTTGGTGCCAATTCATCCAGTGGTTTTTGAATTCTGTTAATCCCACAAACAAACATTACGTTGCTGTGGCCCACATTGGGGTTCTGTGTGGGAGGTTTGGCCCAATTCTATCATTGGTGGGGTTCAGAATGCTCTGTAATTGTAGGTGAACTATAAATCCCAGCAACTACAACTCCCAAATGTCAAGATTCTATTTTCCCCTAACTCCATCAGTGTTCACATTTGGGCATATTGAGCATTCTTGTAGAGTTTGGTCCAGATCATCGTTTGAGTCCACAGTGATCTTTGGATGTAGGTGAACTACAACTCCAAAACCAAAGGACACTGCCCACCAAACCCTTCCAGTATTTTCTGTTGGTCATGGGAGAACTGTGTGCCAGGTTTGGTTCAATTCCCTCGTTGGTGGGGTTCAGAATGCTCTTTGATTGTAGGTGAACTCTTTGATTGTAGGTGAACTTTTGCTTTGATCGGGATATAAAGATCGGGATATAAAGGCAACTGCAGTTCCCAAATGTCAAGGTCTATTGCCCCCAAACCCCCCCCCCCCCTGTGTTCATAGTTGGGCATATGGAATATTCATGCCAGGTTTGGTCCAGATCCATCACTGAGTGCACCGTGCTCTCTGGATGTAGATGAACTACAACTCCAAAACTCAAGGCCAATGCCCACCAAATCCTTCCAGTATTTTCTGTTGGCCATGGGAGAACTGTGTACCACGTTTGGTTCAATTCCATCGTTGATGGGGTTCAGAATGCTCTTTGATTGTAGGTGAACTATAAATCCCAGCAACTACAACTCCCAAATGACAAAATGAATTTTTTTGAGTGAAGGACATACATTGGGTTGTTAGGTGCCTCGAGTCCAAATTTGGTGTCAATTCGTCCAGTAGTTTTTGAGTTCTGTTAATCCCACAAACGAACATTACATTTTTATTTATATAGATTCTAAAACCTTTGACTGTGTGGATCATAATACAGGGAGCGTACAACTCCCCTGTTGCGCCATCTCCATTGGCTGCCAATTAGCTTCCGAGCACAATTCAAAGTGCTGGTTTTAACCGACAAAACCCTATACGGTTCCGGCCCAGTTTACCTGTCCGAACGTATCTCCCCTATGAACCATCAAGAGTGTTAAGATCGTCTGGAGAGGCCCTGCTCTCGGTCCCACCATCTTCGCAGGCGCGTCTGGTGGGAACGAGAGACAGGGTCTTTTCTGTGGTGGCCCCTCGGCTATGGAATTCCCTCCCAAATGAAATTAGATCTGCTCTTTCCCTCCAGACCTTTAGGAAGTTAGTGAAAACCTGGCTGTAGAACAAAGCTTTTGCAGAATAATGTCTGAGACTGGCAATCGAACAAAGTAACTGACCACAATATATGGACTAAATATATGGACTGAGCTGGACATGATTTTATCTTGGCAAACGGCTTTTATGTAATTTATCCTATATGTATTTTGTAATTTAATATTGCTGTATTATGTTTTAGATTTTTATGTTAGCATTGAATCTTTGCTGTCAGCCGGTCTGAGTCCCTCTATGGAGGTAGAGAAGATCAGGATATAAAAGTTTTAGATAAAATAAATCTATCTATATAAAAATGCTCTGTGCATAATGAGTACCTTACAAACAAAAGAAACAATGAATGAAAGCACACCAAATTTGGCAACAAAACGTCTCACAACACAAGGAGTGAGAGCCGTTCAGCAGTGGAACTCTCTGCCCCGGAGTGTGGTGGAGGCTCCTTCTTTGGAAGCTTTTAAGCAGAGGCTGGATGGCCATCTGTCAGGGGTGATTTGAATGCAATATTCCTGCTTCTTGGCAGGGGGTTGGACTGGATGGCCCATGAGGTCTCTTCCAACTCTTTGATTCTATGATTCTATGATTCTATGACCATCACTCAAAAAATTGTGATTTTGTCATTTGGGAGTTGTAGTTGCTATGATTTATAGTTCACCTACAATCAAAGAGCATTCTGAACCCCACCAACTTTGGAATTGAACCAAACTTGGCACACAGGAATCCCATGACCAACAGAAAATACTGGAAGGGGAGGCTAATTTGCAACTCCATAAAAATCTCCAGCAAGCATGCAAAGAATGAGGAAGTAGTTCATCACTGTAACAAATGGACGGTGAAGTGACAGCTCCCCTGGTGGCCAGAATGCCCTCATGAAAAAGCTGGAATGTTAAATAGCCTCTCTGTGTCTGTCTATATATGTTGTGTGTCTATGGCATTAAATGTTTGCCCTGTATATGTATATTGTAATCCACCCTGAGTCCCCTGCGGGGTGAGAAGGGCGGAATATAAATACTGTAAATAAATAATCTATATATATAAATCTGTTAGGTTGGTTCAACCGGACAGCAAAACTCCACAACCCCCCAACGAAACTTAACCAAAATTCCCATGCCCATAACACAACCCACAAGGTACAAACATATCTACTCAAAATGAAAAACAACACAACAACACACTCACAAAACGGCAAAACAACAAAACTCAAAAACTCCCCAACGAAACTTAACCAAAATTCCCATGCCCATAACACAACCCACAAGGTACAAACATATCTACTCAAAATGAAAAACAACACAACAACACACTCACAAAACAGCAAAACAACAAAACTAAAAAAAAACCCCAACGAAACTTAACCAAAATTCCCATGCCCATAACACAACCAACAAGGTACAAACATATCTACTCAAAATGAAAAACAACACAACAACACACTCACAATACGTCAAAACAACTGAGCATGCGCATTGGCGCCCAGCCGCAAGTTCCCTGGGTGCGCACACAGCCTTCCGGCCAACGTTCCCTCTGCGGAAGCCATGCCCACTCCAAGCCCCGCCGCGCCGTTTCCCGCACACACACACACCCTGCCGCACGCACACACACAACCCCACGCTCCATCACTCCCCCACCGCCACACACACGCAACCCCACGCTCCATCACTCCCCCCGCTGCCGCACACACACACGCAACCCCACGCTCCATCACTCCCCCCGCTGCTGCTCACACACACAAAACCCCACACTCCATCACTCCCCCCGCTGCCGAACACACACACGCAACCCCATGCTCCCTCACTCCCCCGCCGCTGCACACACACACGCAACCCCATGCTCCATCACTGCCCCCGCCGCCGCACACACACACGCAACCCCATGCTCCAT
The DNA here is from genome assembly GCF_037176765.1 of Anolis sagrei. Lineage (NCBI taxonomy): Eukaryota > Metazoa > Chordata > Lepidosauria > Squamata > Anolidae > Anolis > Anolis sagrei. Next base: position 7,597,947 of record NC_090028.1, on the reverse strand, counting down.
CACTCCCCCCGCCGTTGCACACACACACGCAACCCCACGCTCCATCATTCCCCCCCGCCGTTGCACACACACACGCAACCCCACACTCCATCACTCCCCTCGCCACCGCACACACACACACAACCCCACTCCCCCCACCGCCGCACACACACACACAACCCCACGCTCCATCACTCCCACCGCCGCCGCACACACATACACAACCCCACGCTACATCACTCCCCCCACTGTCGCACACACACGCTATTATTCCTATTAGACCCTGGGGGAATGGGAGTGGTGTCAGGTCCCAGAGGCAATGCATTGCATTATTGTTATTGTTATGATGGTGGTGAAATAAAAGGAAATAAAAAGTGAAAGAAGGAAGCAAGCAGGGAGGGAAGAAAGGCAAAGGAAGAAAGGGGAGGGAATGAAGGAAAGAGAGAAGGATGAAACCAAGTAGTGAAAGAAGGAAAGAAAGAAAGAGGTAGAGAAGGAAGAAAGGAGAGAAAGGGGGAGGAAAAGAGGGAAGGAATAGGTAGGGACCTCTCTTTCATAATAGTCCAGATATCTACCTCAACTTTGATAAGTTTTACTATAGGCCACAGCAACGCGTGGCAGGGCACAGCTAGTAAATAAATAAAATACTTGGGATATCAAGTTAAACCTCATACTACCATTGAACTCTACAGGATACATGAGACTGTAGATTGCTTTACGAAACATTATTCTGTGTCTTTAAAAGCATTTCAGTTATTCCAAGAAAACATATTTATCTAATTTTCTGTCCTTTTGCTTTCCAAATTTCATTTTTCCCTGTTAGAGAACGTGTGGAAAAAAAGTCCTCAGGGACTCTCTTATTCATGCTTTCCTTCAGATTTGGCGATTTTTCGATTCTCCGCACTCCCTTTGCTCTTACGCCTCAAATTTAGATGCCGTTCTAGTTACGATTTAGTTGCACAACTTAGCACCGTAGGGGTGAGAGCTAGTGATGGGAGCAGCGATTTCAGGGAAATTCAGGAAGCATTACTAATGGATCCGTTCCAGTGGTGCTTGCTGCTCGGGGATTCCCAAGAGGGACTCCTTGCCAGCAATCAGAACATGTTCTTTGCAGAGTAATTTATCATTGCCACTGTGCTACTGAGGTAGACAGCCACGTTCCTGCTTTTCTGATCTGTGGTGCAGAGTAAAATAGAAACAACATTCCGTCCAACAGAAAGACTTCACACATTGCGATATCTAGTTTATGAAAAAACTGAAAGGACGTGTCAACATTGGTACTAATGGCACAAAATCCCCAACAAACATGGTAATGACGAACACAAAAGATGACACCTCAGCTTCTTCTAATGTGGCACCATCTAAATGTGTTGGAATCCAACTCTCAAAGGTCTCAGGTAGCGCCAGAGGCGGCCCTAGGTAATTTTCAATGGTAAGCAAACAGTATTTTGGTGCACCCCCCCCCCCCCCACCAATCATTGATATATATTTTCTGTTCGTCGTGGGAGTTCTGTATGCCATATTTAGTTCAATTCCATCATTGGTGGAGTTCAGAATGCTCTTTGATTGTAGGTGAACTATACATCCCAGTAACTACACTTGCCGCACTTGCTCCCTTGCCTGGCCCGTTTTGGGTCCGGAGGTGTGCCTGAAGACCCCGGCGTGTGCACCAAAAGTCACCTCTTCTCCTGACTTTCTCCTCATTGGGACCGAGAGAGAGAGAGAGAGAGAGAGAGAGAGAGGTGGAGATGGTCACCTTTCCTGAAGGTAGGCGCAAAAACAAAGGAGGGAGCGGAGGTGGGAGATACCTCCAGCCGGAGAGGCTCTCTCTCTCTCTCTCTAGAGAAGGAAGGAAACAGAGAAGAAAATAAAAAAGTGAAAGAGGAAGGAAGGAGAGAAGGAACGAAAGAGGGAAGGAAGGAAAGAAGGAAGGAAGGAAGGAAGGAGACAAGGAAGGATGAAACCAAACAGCAAAGGAAGCGAGAAAAGAAACAGGTAGAGAAGGAAGAAAGAAGAGAAAGAAAAAGAGGGAAAGAAGGAAAGAGGGAGGGAAGGAAGGAGAGAGAAAAAGAAGGAGGTGAAAGACGGAGGGAAGGTTTGCCACAGCAATGCGTGGCAGGTACAGCTAGTATATATATATATACCTCTTTTTCTTGCGGCTAGCATATATATAGATATAGATATAGTTATAGATATAGATACAGATATCAGGCCTTTTCTTCTTGCCAGGATATCTACTAATATCTCCATCCCACTGCTACTAGTTAGCGCAACCAGCGCCCTGTCTTGTAAACACATGCAGGCCTTTTGTTTTCAAGTAAACCATGGGATGAAACCTTGTGTACATGAGCTCCCTCCTGTCGTACGATGTAATGAAAAGCTTCCTGGCCAGGTTAAACCACAGTTTCCCATTATATCCAAAGAAAGAAACTGTGGTCAATCGCCAACAGGAAACTGTGGTATAACAAAACCCAGACAGACCTCTTTTCTGATGTAGAAGAAAAAGCAGGAATAAGAGAACACTGTTACAGCATGTAGGCTAGATGTGTACCGTGTCTTCTGTGCAGTCTGTCCTCATCTGAACTGGGAATCAACCATAATTAAATATTCCCTGGTCCAGAAATAGTATCTCATACAATGATAGGTTTCTGCATTTGTAACAACGAAGGTTCCCAGGGAAGAACAAACATTATATTGTAAAATATGTACCATTACTTGTGTGTCAACATGTGTGTGTATGTATTAAAAATACATACAGACACACACACAATGTACCTATGATCACAGCAGCATGGAGCCATCCTTAGGCCTAAATACCATATATACTTGAGTATAAGCCGGGTTTTTCAGCCCCCTTTTTAGGCTGAAGAAGTCCTCCTCAGGTTATACTAGAGTCAAAGTCATTTATTATTTTACTTTGTTGTTGTTCATTTATTTACGGCATTTATATACCACCCTTCTCACCCCAAAGGGGACTCAGAGCAGCTTACAAGATATATTTTCATACAATATATTATATTATTAGCATAGTACAATATCAGTATTATATATTAATATATTGCACTATACCATTATATTGTAATATTATTAGTAATATTACATGTAATGTAAATATATCATTATAATTATAATATTGTATTATTATTACTAGTATAATAGGGAGCTTTGAGATGGTTGAACAGAAGCTCTCCGAAGCTCTAGGTGCTCTTACTGTCTATTACAGGGAAAACCAACTGATCCCTAATCCATCTAAAACACAGACATGTGCCTTTCACCTTAAAAACAGACAAGCATCCTGAGCTCTGAGGATAACCTGGGAAGGAATCCCACTGGAGCATTGCAACAAACCCAAATACCTGGGAATCACTCTGGACCGTGCTCTGACCTACAAAAAGCACTGCCTGAACATCAAACAAAAAGTGGGTGCTAGAAACAATATCATACGAAAGCTGACTGGCACAACCTGGGGCTCACAACCAGATACAGTGAAGACATCTGCCCTTACGCTATGCTACTCTGCTGCTGAGTACGCATGCCCAGTGTGGAACACATCTCACCACACTAAAACAGTGGATGTGGCTCTTAATGAGACATGCCGCATTATCACAGGGTGTCTGCGCCCTACACCACTGGAGAAATTACACTGCTTAGCCGGTATTGAACCACCTGACATCCGCCGGGAAGTTGCAGCCAATAGTGAAAGGACCAAGGCAGAGACATCTCCAGCTCATCCCTTGTTTGGGTATCAGCCAGCACGTCAACAACTTAAATCAAGAAATAGTTTTCCTAGATCTACAGAAACACTCACTGGAACACCTCAGCAAGCGAGAGTTCAAAAGTGGCAGGCTCAAACCCAGCACCTCAATCCGTGGGTGATACCAAATGAGAGACTCCCCCCTGGGCACACAGAAAACTGGGCAAATTGGAAGGCGCTGAACAGACTGCGCTCTGGCACCACGAGATGCAGAGCCAATCTTAAGAAACGGGGCTACAAAGTGGAATCCACGACATGCGAGTGTGGAGAAGAGCAAACCACTGACCACCTGCTGCAATGCACCCTGAGCTCTGCCACATGCACAATGGAGGACTTTCTTGCGGCAACACCAGAGGCACTCCAAGTGGTCAGATACTGGTCAAAGGACATTTAATCAGCTACCAAGTTTGCAAAATTTGTGTTTTTTTTATCTGTTTGTTTGTTTTGTTCTGTTAGAAATGTAATACAATGTTCTGGTTGCGGATGACACGATAAATAAAATTACTAGTATTATATTGTATTACATTATAATATTCTAAATATTATATGTATATTATTGTTGTTATTATTATTACATTTATTGTTTTACTCTATTTATTATTATTACATTTATTGTTTTACTCTATTATTATTACATTTATTTTTTACTCTATTATTATTACATTTACAATATTTTACTCTATTATTTTTATTACATTTATTATTTTACTCATTATTATTATTATTATTATTATTACATGTATTACTTTATTATTATTACATTGATTATTTTACTCTGTTATTATTCTTACATTTAGTCTTTTGCTCTAGCTAATAATATTAATAATTGGCTAATAATATTAGCCAATTCTATTATGCAACACCATAATAAAAAAACAACTATGTAGTGTTGTTGATGCTACCACAAGGTAAAGCAAGCACAAACCATTGGCAGTGATCCAGTACAATTAAGTATGACAATATATTAAGGCAGATTTGCTGCATAAACAAGACAAGACTATCCTATAGAACAGTGTTTCTCAACCTTCCTCATGCCGTGACCCCTTAATACAGTTCCTCATGTGGTGGTGACCCCCAACCATAACATTATTTTCATTGCTACTTCATAACTATAATTTTGCTACTGTTATGAATTGTAATGTAAATACCTGATATGCAGGATGTATTTTCATTCACTGGACCAAATTTGGCACAGATACTCGATATGCCCAAATTTCAATACTGATGGCGTTGGGGGATTGATATTGTCATTTGGGAGTTGTAGTTGCTGGGATTTATAGTTTGCCTACATTCAAAGAGCATTCTGAAGCCCACCAACAATGGACTTGAACCAAATTTAGCACACAGAACTCCCATGACCAACAGAAAATACTGGAAGGGTTTGGTGGGCATTGACCTTGGGTTTCAAAGTCGTAGTTCGCCTACATCCAGAGAGCACTGTAGACTCAAACAACGATGGATCTGGATCAAACTTGGCATGAATATTGGGAGTTGTAGTTGCTGGGATTTATAGTTCACCTTCAATCAAAGAGCATTCTGAACTCCACCAATTATGGAATTGAACCACACTTGGCACACAGAACTCCCATGACGAACAGAAAATACTGGAAGGGTTTGGTGGATCTAACACAGTGGATCTAAACAATGATAGATCTGAACCAAACTTGGCACGAATACTCAGAAGGCCCAAATGTGAACACTGGTGGAGTTTGGGGAAAATAGACCTTGACATTTGGGGGTTGTAGTTGCTGGGATTTATAGTTCACCTACAATCAAAGAGCATTCTGAATTCCACCAATGAACCAATCTTGGTACACAGAACTCCTGTGACCAACAGAAAATACTGGAAGGGTTTGGTGGGCATTGGCCTTGAGTTTGGGAGTTGTAGTTCACCTACATCCAGAGAGCACGGAGGACACAAACAATGATGGATCTGGACCAAACTTGGCACGAATACTCAATATGCCCAAATGTGAACACTGGTGGAGTTTGGAGAAAATAGAATGGTGACAGCCGACAGGGAGCTCTGGCGTGGGCTGGTCCATGAGGTCACGAAGAGTTGGAGACGACTGAACGAATGAACAACAACAACAACAACAACAACAACAAGAATCTTGACATTTGGGAGTTGTAGTTGCTGGGATTTATAGTTCACCTACAATCAAAGAGCATTCTGAACCCCACCAATGACATAATTGGGGCAAACTTCCCACACAGAACTGTCACGACCACCAAAGTGGGTCACAGCAACGCGTGGCAGGGGACGGTTAGTCTGTAAAAATATCCAAAGCAGCTCAAAGAGCAGTAAAGAATCAGCTTCTTTCTCACCGAGGTCTCCTCCAGACACACCTGACACCTCTCAAAACATCTCTAACACTGGGTTGTTGTAGGTTTTTCAGGCTATATTGCCATGTTCTAGAAGCATTCTCTTCTGATGTTTCACCTCACAACCTCTGAGGATGCTTGCCATAGATGTAGGCGAAATGTCAGGCGAGAATGCTTCTAGAACATAGCCATATAGCCCAAAAAACCTACAACAACTCAGTGATTCCAGCCATGAAAGCCTCCGACAATACATCAAACACCTTTCCTGTTTATTCCTCTAAGACAGTGTTTCTCAACCTGGGGGTCGGGACCCCTGAGGGGGTCGCGAAGGGGTGTCAGAGGGGTCGCCAAAGACCATCAGAAAACACAGTATTTTCTGATGGTCATGGGGATTCCATGTGGGAAGTTTGAGCCAATTCTATCGTTGGTGGAGTTCAGAACGTTCTTTGATTGTAATGAACTAAAAATCCTAGCAACTACAACTCCCAAAAGTCAAGGTCTATTTTCCCCAGGCTCCACCAGTGTTCACATTTGCACACATTGAATATTTGTGCCAAGTTTGGTCCAGATTCACCATTGCATGAATCCACAGTGCTCTCTGGATATAGGTGAACTACAACTCCTAAACTCAAGGTCAATACCCACCAAACCTTTCCAGTGTTTTCCGTTGGCCATGGGAGTTCTGTGTTGCAAATTAGGTTCAAATCCATTACTGGTGGAGTTCAGAATGCTCTTTGATTATAGGTGAACTATAAATCCCAGCAACTACAACTCCCAAATTACAAAATCAATCCTCCCCAAACCCCACTAGCATTTACATGTAGGTGCATTGGGTATTTGTGCCCAGTTTAGTCCAGTGAATGAAAATACATCTTGCATATCTGATATTTACATTATGATTTATAACAGTAGTAAAATAACTGTTATGAAGTAGCAACAAAAACAATGTTATGGTTGGGGGTCACCACAACATGAGGGTCTGTATTCAGGGGTCACGGCATTAGGAAGGTTGAGAACCACTGCTCTAAGAAAAAGAATAGCTTCAGGAATAACCCAAGCTCCCCTCTAGTATATGATAAGGTGGTCTAAGAAGTCCAAGTCTGGAAAATTACTCCAAAGCCTCCAGGAGCCCGGCTTCCAACAGGGCAAATGCCAGTTGCGGTGAGCAATAGCCATGTGATTCCGGAGGGGTGTTGCTAAACATGCTAGAATTACACGAGGAGGAAGTGCCAAAGCAAAGCATAAACAAAACACGATCCTGCTTCAGGGCACTTGAGGAAGCACCTATGGGTGGATCAGGAGCCATTCCACAAGTATTGCACCGTGAAAATTATGTAATTCTGGGTGGTACCACTTTGAAAAGCCTATAGGTATGAAGACTGTTTTTTTTAATACTCCCAACCACATTTTTAAACAACGTGCATGTATTGTCGAAGGCTTTTATGGCCAGGATCACTGGGTTGTTGTAGTTTTTTCCGGGCTATATGGCCATGTTCTGGAGGCAATTTTTCTCCTGACGTTTCGCCTGCATCTATGGCAAGCATCCTCAGAGGTAGTGAGGTCTGTTGGAAGTAGGAAAAATTGGTTTATATATCTGTGGAATGACCAGGATAATGTTTCAGCTGATCACCTTGATTTGCATTCAATGGCCTGGAAGCGCCTGGGGGGAATCTCTTGTTGAGAGTGAATTGATGTGCCTGATTGTTTACTCTCTGTTGTTTTGCTGTTGTAATTTTTGAGTTTTTTAATACTGGTAGCCAGATTTTGTTCATCTTCATGGTTTCCTCCTTTCTGTTGAAATTGTCCACATGCTTGTGGATTTCAGTGGCTTCTCTGTGTAGTCTGACATGGTGGTTGTGAGAGTGGTCCAGCACTTCTGTGTTCTCAAATAATATGCTGTGTCAAACCACTTACAGACCCACCAAGAAAATCCAACAAATGCTACGTTCAGCAAAGGACAAGAGGGATCCTCCCACCTCTGCAGGAGTCTACCGTGTACCATGCAGCTGTGGACAAGTCTACAGAGGGACCACCAAACGCAGCATTGACCAGACACGCATCAAGGAACATGAAAGGCACTGCAGACTACTTCAACCAGAGAAGTCAGCCATAGCAGAGCACCTGATGAACCAACCTGGACACAACATATTATTTGAAAACACAGAAGTGCTGGACCACTCTCACAACCACCATGTCAAACTACACAGAGAAGCCACTGAAATCCACAAGCATGTGGACAATTTCAACAGAAAGGAGGAAACCATGAAGATGAACAAAATCTGGCTACCAGTATTAAAAAACTCAAAAATCACAACAGCAAAACAACAGAGAGTAAACAATCAGGCACATCAATTCACTCTCAACAAGAGATTCCCCTCAGGCGCTTCCAGGCCATTGAATGCAAATCAAGGTGATCAGCTGAAACATTACCCTGGTCATTCCACAGATATATAAACCCATTTTTCCTACTTCCAACAGACCTCACTACCTCTGAGGATGCTTGCCATAGATGCAGGCGAAACGTCAGGAGAAAAATTGCCTCCAGAACATGGCCATATAGCCCGGAAAAACCTACAACAACCCAACGTGCATGTAGTTAAGTCAGTCTATCAAAGGGACAGCTATGCTAAAACTCTTCCCGAGGTGCTAAAGTGTTAGCATGCAGATGGTCTTTTCAACAGGGAAGGACAAAAGTGGTTCCCCTTCTGAAGTAGTACATTTCCTGTGTGCTACTTTCTCAACCTGCCACTTCATTCCGTGCAGTCTGTAAAGTGGTTTGTCATGTTGCCCTTTCCATGATGGTTCAGGTTGAGCCATGGAATCCCAAAATCCAATATACTCCAAAGTTTAAAAAATGTCCTCATGGATGGCTACGATTGTAACATCTTTGCTTTCTGATAGTTTAAGATACGCAAACTTTGTTTCAAGTGCAAAATCATATATTTTTAAAATTCTATATATAATACTACCTTCAGCCTATGTTTATAACAAGAACGAATTTCGTGTTGAGATATGGGTCCTACTCATATACAAACTACTCTGAAGATCAATCCCGACAAGACAGAGGTCCTCCAGGTCAATCGTAAACCTGACCGGGGTATAGGGTGGTAACCTGTGTTGGACGGGGTTACACTCCCACTGAAGCCACAGGTCCACAGTTTGGGAGTCCTCTTGGATTCATCACTTACGCTTGAGGCTCAGGCGTCGGCGGTGTCCGGGAGGGCTTTTGCACAATTGAGACTCGTGCGCCAACTGCAACCATACCTCGCAAAGGCTGATCTGGCCAGGGTGGTCCATGCCTTGGTCACCTCTAGATTGGACTACTGTAATGCGCTCTATGTGGGGCTGCCCTTGAAAACGGCTCGGAAATTCCAACTGGTCCAACAGGCAGCGGCCAGGATGTTAACTGGGGCTCCCTACAGAGAGAGGTCAACCCTCCTGTTCAAGGAGCTCCACTGGCTGCCGTTTATTTTCCGAACCCAATTTAAGGTACAGGTGCTTACCTACAAAGCCCTAAACGGTTTGGGACCATCCTACCTGCGTGACCGCATCTCCGTTTATGAACCCACGCGCTCACTTCGTTCATCCGGAGAGGCCCTGCCCGTGATTCCACCTCTGTCGCAGGCGCGTTTGGTGGGGACGCGAGACAGGGCCTTTTCTGTGGTGGCCCCTCGACTCTGGAACACCCTCCCCAAAGATCTTAAACAGGCCCCTACACTGGCAGTCTTTAGAAAGAACTTGAAGACTTGGCTGTTCCGGTGTGCCTTTCCAGAATAGGGAAACTCCAACAACAAGTCCCAGAAGCACTTTATTAGAAATTAAGATTGCTGCACACCGCACACTGCACTTACCCTATAATCCTTACATATCACCTGTCACATCAGCACTTTTAATCTGTACCCATTACTCTGGCCCGGCCCAGTTTTATTGTGTCCTGGTGTATTGTTTATTGCTTGTTGTTTAATATTACTTTAACTATTTTTAATTTGCTTTAGGTTGTGTATTGTTATGTTGTGTTTTGAGGCCTTGGCCTTTGTAAGCCGCATCGAGTCCTTCGGGAGATGCTAGCGGGGTACAAATAAAGAAAATAATAATAATAATAATAATAATACTCTGGCATCCGCTAAAATGGATTACAAAAAGTTTGCAGGCAAAAAGAGGGCCGTGCAACCTGAGTACAGGGTGGGAGACTTGGTATATCTGTCAACAAAATATTTGAAATCCACACAGTCCACCTGAAAGTTAGCCCCTCGTTTTGTTGGTCCGGTTCCTATCACTGGAATTATAACCCTGGTGGCCATTTGCTTGGATTTACCACATACTTCTACAGAGACACTCGCTGGAACACCCCAGCAAGCGAGAGTCCAAAAGTGGCAGGCTCAAACCCAGAACCTCAATCAATGGCTGATACCAAATGAGACTCCCCCCTGGGCACACAGAAGACTGGGCGACTTGGAAGGCGCTGAACAGACTGCGCTCTGGCACCACAAGATGCAGAGCCAACCTCAAGAAATGGGGCCACAAAGTGGAATCCACAACATGAGAGTGCAGAGAAGAGCAAACCACTGACCACCTGCTGCAATGCACCCTGAGCCCTGCCACATGCACAATGGAGGACCTTCTTGTGGCAACACCAGAGGCACTCCATGTGGCCAGAGACTGGTCAAAGGACATTTAATCAACTACCAAGCTTGCAAACTTTGTGTTTTGCCTGTTTGTTTGCTTTGTTAAAAATGTAATACAAATGTCTGGTTGCTCCTGACACGATAAATAAATAAATAAATAAATAAATAAATAAACCACATACTTGGTGAAATGTCCATCCAGTGTTTCATGTTAGTCTGATCAAATGGGCTTGCATGAATTCCCGCTGGAGTAAAGCTGACTCCAAATCTATCCTCATCATGGTAGGAGCTCATAACCATTTTGAAATTAAGACTATTTTAGACTCTAGACCAGGTATGGACAAACCCAGGCCCGGGATGTGGCTCTTAATGAGACATGCTGTATTATCACGGGGTGTCTGCGCCCTACACCACTGGAGAAATTACACTGTTTATCCGGTATTGCACCACCTGACATCCGCCGGGAAGTAGCAGCCAATAGTGAAAAGACCAAAACAGTGCCATCTCCAGCCCATCCTCTGTTCGGATATCAGCCAGCATGCCAACAACTTAAATCAATTAATAGTTTTCTAAGATCTACAGAGACACTCACTGGAACACCTCAGCATGCAAGAGTCCAAAAGTGGCAGGCTCAAACCCAGAACCTCAATCAATGGCTGATACCAAATGACAGATTCCTTCCTGGGCTTACAGAAAAATGGGTGACTTGGAAGGCGCTGAACAGACTGCGCTCTGGCACCACGAGACTCAGAACCAACCTTAAGAAATGGGGCCACAAAGTGGAGTCCATGACATGCGAGTGTGGAGAAGAACATACCACAGATCACCTATTACAATGCAGTGTGAGTCCTGCCACATGCACAATGGAGGACCTTCTTACAGCAACACCAGAGGCACTCCAAGTGGTCAGCTACTGTTCAAAGGACATTTCATAAAAACTTTGTGTTTTTTTCTTTTTTCTTTTTAATACAATGCAACTGTTTGGTTCACTCCTGATACGATAAATAAATAAGCTGGGAGCAGAGAAGGTAGAGAGGGAACATGAGAACCATGTTTCAAGATTTCAAAGGGTGTCCCACTGAGGAGAAGGGGGCGGCTGACTTTCTGCTGCTCTAGAGACCAGGGCACAAGGGAGCAATGGTTTCAAATGACAGGGAAAGATATTTGACTGAAAAGATTAGGAAGAAATTCCTGAGAGTAAGAACTGTCGGAGAGTGAGAGATAGGCTGCCTGGGAGTGTGGTGGAGTCTTCTTCTCTGGAGGCTTTTCCACAGAGGCTGTCTATTGGGAGTGCTCCGATTTTGCCTTCTTGCATGGCAGGGGGTTGGACTGGATGGCCCCTTGGGGGTCTCTTCCAGCTCTAGGCTTTGAGGAATCTATATCAGGAGTACGCAGCACAGGACTCGTGGATACACTTTTTCTCTCCCGTCCATCATCTCATCCTGACCAAGGCTAACCATTTTGGGATCCAAACATTCCCTGTCTTTACTTCACTTTCAACCTCCAAAAGAGAAGAGGAAGAGGAGGAAAGGGCAGGGAGGGGGCTTGGGGAGAATCCCCTCCCTCCTGACACACCTACCCCGCTCCAGCCCACCATGCGGCCCTCGAGTTAGAAAGTTTGCCCATGCCTGCTCTAGATCAACTTTTTAAACAGAGGGCCAGGTCACAGTCCCTCAAACTGTTGGAGGGCCAGATTATAATTTGAAAAAAAATGAATGAATTCCTATGCACACCACACATATCTCATTTGTAATGCAAAAAACACTTGAAACAATCCTGCTGCAGTTTTGGAGGAGGGTTGACCATGGATGATGGGACTTGCAGTACCTTTACTCACTTACTGAAACCACTGCGACCCTGAACCAATGACTGATTAAGATCAAACTTAGCACACAGAGCCCCCATGATCCACTCTACATCCTGCTGCAGTTTGAAGGAGGATGGATTTTGGATGATGGGACTTGCAGTATTATCAATCACTTACTGAATCCACTGCCACCCTCATCCAATGACTGATAAAAACCAAACTTGGCACATAGAGCCCCCATGACCCACTCTATATCCTGCTGCTTTTTGGAGGAGGGTGGACCATGGATGATGGGACTTCAAGTACCTTCATTCACTTCCTGAAAACAATGCAACCATCATCCAATGACCAATCAAGACCAAACTTGGCATACAGAACCGCCATTACCCACTTTCTCTAATAACCCGGGCAGTGTCGGGTCCCCAAGCTAATACAATAATAAAAATGAAGAACAATTTTAACAAATATAAACTTATTTGTATTTCAGTGGGAAGTGTGGGCCTACTTTTGGCTGATGAAATAATAATGTTGTTGTTGTGTGTTTTCAAGTCGTTTCAGACTTAGGTTGACCCTGAGCAAGGGCCGGGTAAATGACCTTGGAGGGCCGTATTCGTTCCGGCTGTGAGGAATTGTGGGAGTTGAAGTCCAAAGCGCCTGGAGGGCCCAAGTAGGCCCAGGCCAGCACACATATACAAACACACACAGATATATACATATACACACATACAAACATACACATGCGCACACACATATATACATATACACATGCACACACAAACATACATATATGCACACATATACACACATACAAACATACACATGCACACACACATATACACACATATATACATATACACATGCACACACAAACATACATATACATATGCATGCATATACACACATACAAACATACACATGCACATACAAACATACATATACATATGCACACATATACACACATACAAACATACACATGCACACACACATATACACATACACACAAACATACATATACATATGCACACACAAACATACACATGCACACACACATATACACACATATATACATATACACATGCACACACAAACATACATATACATATGCATGCATATACACACATACAAACATACACATGCACACACAAACACATATACATATGCACACATATACACATACAAACATACACATGCACACACATATACAAATACACACAAACATACATATTCATATGCACACACATACATACACATATACACATGCACACACAAACATACATATACATATACACACATACAAACATACACATGCACACACACATATACATATACATATACACATGCACACACAAACATACATATACATATGCACACATACAAACATGCACACACATATACACACATATATACATATACACATACACACATATATGCACACACAAACATACACATACATGCACACACATATATACACACAAACATATATACACACATATATACAAATATATACACACATATAAATGACCTTGGAGGGCCGTATTCGGCCCTCGGGACATAGTTTGAGGACCCCTGCTCTAGATGTTCTAGGGGACATGCACTCTATCTAGTACAATGGAAGTCACAGACTTTACATTCCGAATTCTGAAACACTTCTTGTCCAAATCATGTTTCTAACACTTTACAATGCCAGTATTCCAACTTGAATTCAATTCTGAGAAAAACATCTGCACAACCTAGCATCTCTGTCCTCACCATGATAAAGAAGGTGCCGACACAAGATGAGAGATCACTTACCCAAGGTGAATTCCCATTGTTCATTCCCAAGAGACCGCTCGGGAACCACTTCCAGATCTAGCATTGGCCCAGGCAGAAGAACAGCCCAGTTATCGCACGGCAGGTTCACAATGTCACTGTCGTTTGACCTGGAGAGAAAGAAGACACACCCAAGATTAGGTGTCAGCCTTCTAGCCCAAAGCAGCATGTAAACAAGTCCCTCTGCTCAAACCCTGAGGAGGAAACCAGTTGGCCCTCCACAACCGCAAGTTTAACCCATGAGGAGTCAATCACTTGCAAATCACTGGCATTTCCTGCCATCTCCGCTGATGCCCTCCGCCATTTTTAATAGGGGTTTATATGCCTTGCTTCCCAGCCTCTCTGCAAGGTTCAAGAGATGGTGAATGAATGAATGAACAAAACTTTTATTTATAGCTCGCCCTATCTCGCCGAAGGGACTCGGGGCGGCTCACAACAAAATACACAGTTGCAAACATATACAATGTCAACAGTAATATATAAACAAATTAAAACAACTCAATCTTTACAAATAAAAATGTAATGTTCGTTTGTGGGATTAACATAACTCAAAAATCTCTGGACGAATTGACAAGAAATTTGGACACAATACACCTAACAGTCCAACGAGTGTCCATCACCCATAAACACGCGCACACACACACAAAACCCCAGCAGAACAGACTTAAAAACCCAAAAATGTAACATATATACATATACACTTATATACATATACCCATGCACACATTCATACACACGTGTATATATATGCACAAACACAAATATACACATACACAAAAACATACATATACATACACACAGATATACATATACACATGCACATATACATATCCACATACATATCTATATACACACAAATACTGTTTTTATACTGTGTTTTGAATTGTGTGTTTTCTATGTTGTACACCGCTGTGAGTCGCCCCCGGGCTGAGAACAGCGGTATAGAAGCAAAGTAAATAAATAAAATAAAATAAATAAATATGCATATAGATAAGCACAAACATATACACAATATGCATGTACACATATAAACATACAAATACACACATATATACACACACTTATATACATCCATATATCTATATCTATATATATAAAAATGCTCTGTGCATAATGAGTGCCCTAAAAACAAAAGAACCAATGAACGAAATCCCACCAAATTTGGCAACAAAACATCTCACCACACAAGGAGTGACCATCACTCAAAAAACTTATGATTTTGTCATTTGGGAGTTGTAGTTGCTGGGATTTATAGTTCACCTACGATCAAACAGCATTCTGAACTCCATCAACGATGGAATTGAACCAAACTTGGCACACAGAACTCCCATGACCAACAGACAACACTAGAAGGGTTTGGTGGGCATTGACCTTGAGTTTGGGAGTTGTAGTTCACCCACATCCAGAGAGCACTGTGTGATGGATCTGCACCAAACTTGGCACAAGCACTCAATACACCCAAATATGAACACAGATGGAGTTTGGGGGAAATAGACCTTGACAATTGGGAGTTGTAGTCACTGGGATTCACAGTTCACCTACAATCAAAGAACATTCGGAACCCCACGAACAACAGAATTGGGGCAAACTTCCCACACACAACCCCCATGACCAACAGAAAATACTCAAGGCCATCCAGTCCAACTCCCTTCACCAGGGCAAGAAAAAGTAATCAAAGTCCTCCTGACAAAGAGCCATCCAGCCATGGATATAGATAGATAGATATGATTCACACACACATAGATATAGTATCATAGATTTGAAAGGGACCCCTAAAGAAGCACAATTATATGTCACATGTTCCAGAGTAGGCAAACCAGACAATCTCCACATCAACACTGACATAGAAACAACAAGGAATATTCTTTACCCAAAAGCAGAAAGGAATTACATATACTAGAAACCATTACTTTACTTTCCAGATCACCAGACTGGGCCACAGCAACACGTGGCAGGGGACAGCTAGTCTATCTATATCTATATCTACATTTATATCTATATCTATCTATCTATGCAAACACGCATATATACACAAATATATACACATACATAAACACATATATAGACACACAAAATGCATATACACAAACTGGGCCACCGCAATGCGTGGCTGGGGACAGCTAGTCTATATAAATAAAAATGTAATGTTTGTTTGTGGGATTAGCATAACTCAAAAACCACTGGACGACCTGACACCAAATTTGGACACAATACACTGATCAGTCCAACGAGTGACCATCACTCATAAAAATATTGAAAAACGCAGCGAAAGAGACTTAAAAAGCCAAAAAATAAAAATACATTACAATGCATTCACAAAACCACACACACATACACACCTATATATGCAAACACACAAAAATATACACACACATATATACACAC
Organism: Anolis sagrei; assembly: GCF_037176765.1. Taxonomy (NCBI): domain Eukaryota; kingdom Metazoa; phylum Chordata; class Lepidosauria; order Squamata; family Anolidae; genus Anolis; species Anolis sagrei. The sequence continues at coordinate 7,581,263 of NC_090028.1, read as the reverse complement.
AAAACACATATACACAGACTGGGCCACAGCAACACGTGGCATGGAACAGCTAGTCTAAATAAAAATGTAATGTTTGTTTGTGGGATTAACATAACCCAAAAACCACTGGACGACCTGACACCAAATTTGGACACAATACACCGATCAGGCCAACAATTGACCATCAGTCATAAAATATTGAAAAACACAGCAGAAGATACTTAAAAAGCAAAAAAAAAAATCCATTACAACACATGCGCAAAACCACATATATACACATATACACAAATATATACACACAAACATATATACACACACAATACACATATACACAGACTAGACCACAGCAACGCATGGCAAGGGACAGCTAGTGAAATTATAAAATAACTTAAGTAATCAAGTGTAACACAATACACATAATTACAAACATATTAAATCCTTAAAACTCATAAAAGTAATTAAAATTCATCCAAAATTATTGGCAGGGAGATGGTGAATTGTAGGGGAATAGGGTGGATATTAGCAGCTAGGTGAGAGTGGATATAGATGTACTTAATCCTACTCCTTAAAGACAAGGTGAAGCTTATGAGGCTCTATTAAAAATGGCCGGGAGCAGCACTGAAGGAAAGCCCCACCATCCAGCCACTTCTGGGTTGAAAGCACAGATTGCGCTATACATTTTGGGTGTTAAATATGGAATGAGCGCCGTTATTTGTAGTTTTTTCACTTTCATGGGGGTCCAGCGTCCCAAGCACCCGCATATCTGGAGGGCTGACTATATAGCTCCACAGGGTTCATGATTAATACTAATTCTACTTCAGTTATCCTCTCCTGCTGGAGTTCATGAAGAACTTGAAGAGGATGGCCCCAAACTTGTAAACATCCAAAGCCTCAAGCGTACGCACCCATTATATTATGCATGTCCCTGCAAGATCAGGCTACTTTGGGCTTGTATCTTGCTTTTCAATCAGGCTACTTTGAGGTTACATCCATATTCAACAACAGTCATCCAGGAGAAAGGCTTTGTATGTAAGATGGCCTGTTTCGACCTCCGCCTTGTCCCTCTGCCAGGGACAAGAGTGAGTTCTATTGATTATCTCCCTGTCAAAGCTGGGGATAACCCTTCTGCTTCTCTCCAGGCCTGCATAACAAATGGATTTGGGGGGGGGGGGGAGATGGAGGAAGGCTTATGTTGTTTGAAATCTTAGAAATTTTCCATTCCATTGAACAGATCCAAAGGGCAAAAAGACAACTCATCTTCAAACAATTGAGATTGGCCACTTAGAAACTCTACTCCACCGTGGAAATCTGTCCAGACAAGAAGAACCATGTCTTAGCAGGGTCCACAGAACAGGAGAAGTCAACAATGGAGACCAATGTCCCATTCTCGCACATTATTTATTTATTTACAACATTTATATGCCACCCTGCTCAGCACAAAGGAGACTCAGAGTGGCTTACAAGATATATATATATATTAGGCTTGGGCGGTTTCGTTCGTTAATTTCGTAATTCGTTATTAATTCGTATTTAAATTAGCTTACGATCCGATATTGAGCCATGTAGGAATAGTTTGAGGAGTAATTAAGAATCGAAACAATTTTTCCAATTTTTGTAATTATTTCGTAATTATTTTCGTAATATAATATAATATAATATATAATATATAATACAATATATTATAATAATATAATATACAATAATATACTATAATAATATTATAATAATATAATATAATAATATATATTATAATATATATAATATAATATAATAATATATAATATAATAATAATATTATAATAATATATAATATATAATACAATATATAATATAATAATATTATAATAATATAATATATAATAATATAATATAATATAATATAATATAATATAATATAATATAATATAATATAGTTGTTGTTTGTTTTATCACACCAACAGTCAACAACAGAGGGAGAGGGAAGCTTCAGAAGTCCCCCCTGTCCCATTTGGAGGTTTTTTTAGCATATTGCGCAATCGCGTCCGCCATTAACGAATCGATTCGTAATTTACGAAATTTCGTAAATTTCGAGATTTTTAAAAGGAAAATTTCGGAATTCTTTAAAAAAAGAAACGCAATGGACCCCCTAAAAACGAAACGAGTTTAGAAACAATTTTTTCCGTTGTTACCCAAGCCTAATATATATATATATATACACACACACACACACACACAATCTACATATATAAAAATGCTCTGTGCATAATGAGTACCTTAAAAACAAAAGAACCAATGAACGAAATCACACCAAATTTGGCAACAAAATGTCTCACAACACAAGGAGTGACCATCACTCAAAAAATTATGATTTTGTAATTTGGGAGTTGTAGTTGCTGGGATTTATAGTTCACCTACAATCAAAGAGCATTCTGAACTCCATCAACGATGGAATTGAACCAAACTTGACACACAGAACTCCCATGACCAACAGAAAATAGTGGAAGGGTTTGGTGGGCATTGACGTTGAGTTTGGGAGTTGTAGTTCACCTACATCCAGAGAGCACTGTGGACTCAAACAATGATGGATCTGGACCAAACTTGGCACAAGCACTCAATACGCCCAAATATGAACACAGATAGAGTTTGGGGGAAATAGACCTTGACATTTGGGAGTTGTAGTCACTGGGATTCACAGTTCATCTACAATCAAAGAGCGTTCTGAACCCACGGACAGAATCGGGGCAAACTTCCCACACTGAACCCCCATGACCAACAGAAAATACTTAAGGCCACGCAATCTAACTCCCTCCATCAGGGCAAGAAAACGTAATCAAAGCCCTCCCGACAAAGAGCCATCCAGCCATAGATATAGATACATGGATATGATTCATACACACACAGATATAGTATCCTAGATTTGAAAGGGACCCCTAAAGAAGGACAATGATATGTTCCAGAGTAGGCAAACCAGACAATCTCCACATCAACACTGATAAAGAAACAGCAAGCAATACTGTTTACCCACAAACATAAATAAATTACATATATTAGAAGCCAACACTTTCTCATTATTTTATTTTCCAGATCAACAGACTGAGCCACAGCAACGTGTGGCAGGGGACAGCTAGTATATTATATTATTAGCACAGTACAATATCAGTATTATATATTACTATATTGTACTACACCATTATATTGCAATACTAGCTGCCCCCGCCACGTGTTGCTATAGCCCAGTCTGTCTATATGTGTTTTTCTGTGTGCATAGGTTATTAGTAATATCACATGTAATATAAAATATATAATTATAATATCATTAGTAGTATTATATTGTATTACATTATCAATACATTAGTAGTATTATATTGTATTACATTATCTATATAAATAAACATGTAATGTTCGTCTGTGGGATTAGCATAATTCAAAAACCACTGGATGAATTGACACCAAATTTGGACACAATACACATATCAAGCCAACAAGTGATCATCACTCATAAAAACACTGGAAAACACAGCAGAAGAGATATAAAAGCAAAAAAACCCAAAAATTACATTACAATGCACGCACGCATGCACACACACACACACACACATATATACCATCCCCTGCCACACGTTGCTGCGGCCCAGTCTGTATATGTGTGTGTATGTGTATATATATGTGTGTGTGTGGTTTTGGGCATGTGTTGTACATTTTTTTGGCTTTTTAAGTCTCTTCCACTGTGTTTTCCAGTGTTTTTATGAGTGATGGTCACCCGTTGGCCTGATAGGTGTATTGTGTCCAAATTTAGTGTCAATTCACCCAGTGGTTTTTAAGTTATGTTAATCCCACAAACCACCATTACATTTATATATATATATACACACACGCACACACGCACACTCATGTATACACATACACAAATATTTATTTATTTATTCACATTATTTCTATCCCGCCCATTTCAGCCCGAAGGCGACTCAGGGCGGTATACACATTCAGCACAATTTGATGCCGAAACAAAATACATACATTGATAAAGCAAAAACATTCAGTGCAATTAAACGTAAACGACAGTGCATAATAACAATTTAAAAAGAAACTATGTCCTCTGTTCAAATCTTGATATACACACAGAAAACACATATACACAGACTGGGCCACAGCAACGCGTGGCAGGGGATGGCTAGTAATGTTATAAATATTATATGTATATACAATATATTATATATTACATTATATTATTAGCATAGCACAGGAAACAATGTGGAACTTTGTATATAGTGCTTTCCACTTTTCTAGAGGGTTAGGGGCACAGGAAAACTAAAGTGGGGAAACTGGGAATTAAAAAGAAAACCTATTTGTTTTATCTGAGATAATACCTCTCTAATAATCTCGAGGTCCTCTAGGATGGTTCTACGGCAACCTGTGGTCCGTGGACCACCAGTGCTCCACAAGAACGAAAATAAGGTCCGTGGCCTCACCATTACTACACTGCTGCCTCAAGACCACACGGCAACGAAAGCGACTGGTCTCGCGAAACCCTCTTATAGTCCTTGTATTTTACTACTGCACTATTCAAGCTATAATGACCCTGTTGTAACTGCACATACTGGTATGTGGCAGGTACTGGCTTGTTCAGTAGACTCTCATCTACAGTTCCATTTTGGCAGGAAGCCTTAGCATTGAAAGGTTGTGTTGTTAAAGTGTGAAATATGGAACCCTGCACAGATGGTCAGTCAATGCGACTTAAGCAATGTCCAGTCCACGAATTCTTGACAGCAGAAGGTGTCACCTCAACATCTTTAAACTTACTCGCCCAATGACGCATAGTACGCACATCCACACAATCACCAAAAACAGCTTGCATTCTCTGATGAATCTCCTTTGGGGTGATAATAGTAATAATATAGTATAGTATTATCCTTATATTATTATATAATAATAGTGTTTTACAATACAACACTACTACAGTCATATAATAATAATAACGCCATAATAATCATACAAGGCAGAGACATCTCCAGCTCATCCCCTGTGTGGGTATCAGCCAGCACGTCAACGACTTAAATCAAGAAATAGTTTTCTAAGATCTACAGAGACACTCGCCGGAACACCTCAGCAAGCGAGAGTCCAAAAGTGGCAGGCTCAAACCCAGAACCTCAACCAATGGCTGATACCAAATGAGAGACTCCCCCCTGGGCACACAGAAGACTGGGCGACTTGGAAGGCGCTGAACAGACTGCGCTCTGGCACCACAAGATGCAGAGCCAACCTTAAGATATGGGGCTACAAAGTGGAATCCTCGACATGCGAGTGTGGAGAAGAGCAAACCACTGACCACCTGCTGCAATGCAACCTGAGCCCTGCGACATGCACAATGGAGGACCTTCTTGCAGCAACACCAGAACCACTCCAAGTGGCCAGATACTGGTCAAAGGACATTTAATCAATTACCAAACTCACAATTTTCGTATTTTGCCTGTTTTTTTTTTTTTTTTTGCTTTGTTCTGTTAGAAATGTAATATAATCGACTGGTTGCACTGACACGATAAATAAAAAAATCATACAATATCTTTCTATTTCCTTAGATATATACAATTATATGATTAGCAGTGTTGTATTATTACGGTATTATTACTCTGGCAGGTTTGCTTAGTCCATTTAGTGTGAATCGTTTTAAAGTGTTTTAATCTTTGGTAAATGCCTAATAATAATCATGCTGTCGTATTATTATTAATAATAAAATAATAGAATATTATTCTTATCGTATTATATAAGAATAGTGTTTTATAATACAACACCACCAGTACTACTACTGTCGTATAACAATAACACTGCCATAATCACATAACAAGAATAATACTGCCATAATAATCATACAATATATTCTTATTCCCTTAGAGATCTACAATTATTTCGTTAGTCATATTGCACAATTACAGGATTAGTATTATTTTGTCTGCTCTGCCCAGTCTATGTGACACTATGCATTTTACCATTTTGACTGATTTTAAGGTGCTTTCATCTTAAATCTATTCCTAAGGGGTAAAACCATATTATTAATAATAGCAAGACGATATTACTACTACTACTATTATTATTATTAATAATAATAATAATATAACATTAACAATGCACTTCTTAGATCTATGAATAGGGGGTAAAACATATTATTAATAATAGTAATGCTATATTATTACTATTAATAATAAAACAATAGCATAGCATTATATAATCATAGTGTTGTATAAAACAATATACCCCACATAATAATAGTTCCATAATAATACAATACTCTTGTAATACAATACCTCCATATCCTTCAGAAAAATACAATAATTATAGTTATTATTTTAATATTTACCATAAAATATCATCACATTCCTCAGAGAAATACAATATGTTATTGTTATCATTATTACTATTGTTGTTATCATCATCATCATCATCATAGTATGATTATTTTGGCAGGCCTGCCCGGTATATTTTACTAATGTGAATGATTATTACATTATCATCTCTATTATCATAATACATTATAGTGTAATTATTATATTATATTATCACTATTGTCAAATTATATCATAGTATTATTATTACATTATCATAATGATTGTCATAACATATTATAGTATTATTATTACATTATCATTATTGTCACAATATATTATAGTATTATTATTACATTATCATTATGGCCATATTAATTATTGTCACAATATATTATAGTATTATTATTACATTATCATAATATATTATAGTATTATGACATTATCATCATTATTATCATAATAAATTATAGTATTATTATGACATTTTCATGATTGTCATAACATATTATAGTATAATTCCATTATCATAATTATCATATTATAGTATTATTACATTATCATTATTGTCATAATAAATAATAGTATTATTACTACATTATCATCCTTATTGTCATATTATAGTATTATTATTACAATATCATCTTTATTGTGATATTATTGTATTATTATTACATTATCATCCTTATTGTCATATTATAGTATTATTATTACATTACCATCATTATTGTCATAATATATTATAATATTATAATTACATTATCATCGCTATTGTTATAATATATTATAGTATTATTATTACATTATCATCATTATTGTCATAATATATTATAGCATTATTATTACATTATCAACATTCTCATAACATATAGTATTATTATTACATTATCATTATTGCCATATTATATTATAGTATTATTACATTATCATTATTATTGTCATATTATATTACGGTATTATTATTACATTATCATCATTATTGTCACAATATATTAAAAGTATTATTATTACATTATCATCATTATTGTCATAATATATTATAATATTATAATTACATTATCAACATTCTCATAACATATTATAGTATGTATTATTATTACATTATCATTATTGCCATATTATATTATAGTATTATTATTATCATAATATATTATAGTATTATTATTTCATTATTATCTCTATTGTCATAATATATAATAGTATTATTATCACATTATCGTTATTGCCATATTAAATTATACCATTATTATTACATTATCGTCATTATTGTCACATTACATTATTATTATTATCGTTATTGTCATGTTACCTTATAGCATAATTATTACATTATCATCATTATTGTCATATAGTATGATTATTACATTATTATTATTGCCATATTATATTACAGTATTATTATTACATTATTCTCTCTATTGACATAATATGTTATAGTATTATTAGGACATTATCATCTCTATTGTCATATTATAGTATTATTATATTATCATACATTATCTTCATTATTGCCATATTATATAATATTCTATTACAGTATTATTATTACATTATTATCTCTTTTGTCATAATATATTATAGTATTATTATTATTATATTACCATCATTATTGTCATAATATATTACAGTATTATTACATTATCATCCTTATTGTCATATTACACTACAGTATTATTATTACATTATTGCCATATTATATAATATTCTATTACAGTATTATTATTACATTATTCTCTCTATTGTCATAACATGTGATAGTATTATTAATATTATCATTATCATCTCTATTGTCATATTATAGTATTATTATATTATTATCATTATTATTATATTATATTAGACATCTCTTCATATTGAATTATAGTACTGTTATTACATTATTCTCTGTATTGACATAATATGTGATAGTATTATTAGGACATTATCATCTCTATTGTCATATTATAGTATTATTAGTATTATTGTCTCTATTGTCATATTATAGTATTATTAGTATTATTATCAGTATTATTATTATATTATATTAGACATCTCTTCATATTGAATTATAATACTGTTATTACATTATTCTCTCTATTGACATAATATGTGATAGCATTATTAGGACATTATCATCTCTATTGTCATATTATAGTATTATTAGTATTATCATTATCATCTCTATTGTCATATTATAGTATTATTATATTATCATCATTATTATATTATATTAGACATCTCTTCATATTGAATTATAATACTGTTATTACATTATTCTCTCTATTGACATAATATGTGATAGCATTATTAGGACATTATCATCTCTATTGTCATATTATAGTATTATTAGTATTATCATTATCATCTCTATTGTCATATTATAGTATTATTATATTATCATCATTATTATATTATATTAGACATCTCTTCATATTGAATTATAATACTGTTATTACATTATTCTCTCTATTGACATAATATGTGATAGCATTATTAGGACATTATCATCTCTATTGTCACATTATAGTATTATTAGTATTATCATTATCATCTCTATTGTCATATTATAGTATTATTATATTATCATTATTATTATATTATATTAGACACCTCTTCATATTGAATTATAGTACTGTTATTACATTATTCTCTCTATTGACATAACATGTTATAGTATTATTAGGACATTATCATCTCTATTGTCATATTATAGTATTATTATATTATCATTATTATTATTATATTATATTAGACATCTCTTCATATTGAATTATAATACTGTTATTACATTATTCTCTCTATTGACATAATATGTTATAGTATTATTAGGACATTATCATCTCTATTGTCACATTATAGTATTATTATATTATCATTATCATCCTTATTGTCATATTATAGTATTATTATATTATCATTATTATTGTATTAGATTAGACTATCATTATCTTGTTATTGTCAGGATTCCAGTGAGAAGGAGAACCCAAATGCCCCCTTTTTGGAGGGAAAACACCCCCCAAAAATGAAGATAAACAGAAGGAGGGGATGCTAGGAAAGAGGGGAGCCCCCTCCCCTTGACCCCCCATGAGCCCCCTCCTTCATGAGAGCCCTCCTGGCTAATGGGAGCCCCCCCCCCCCCCCAAACCACCACCCCAAACCAGAGAGAGAAGGAGGTTTTGTTTTGGATCCTTGGCTGCTGCTGCCTCCTCCGCCACTCACCTCACTTGCGGCTGCTGCAAAGAAAGGAAATAAATAAACATTGAGGGAGAAGAGAGAGAGAGAGAGAGAGGGAAGGAAGGAAGGAAGGAGGGAGGGAGGAAGGGAGGAAGGGGAGGCCTTTGGCTGCCGTCAAGCGAGGACGGAGACGGGGAGGGAAGGGAGGAGGAGCCACGCCGGGAGGAGGCCGCAAGAGAGGAGAGCCGCACGCTTCCATCACAGAGCTCAGGCTGAAGGACTGGGCCTACTTGGGCCCTCCAGGCGCTTTGGACTTCAACTCCCACAATTCCTCACAGCCGTTCCGGCTGTGAGGAATTGTGGGAGTTGAAGTCCAAAGCGCCTGGAGGGCCCAAGTAGGCCCAGGCCAGCACACATATACAAGCACACAGAAACAGACACACACGCATATACATATACACATACACACAAACATATACACACATATATACAAATATATACACATATATAAATGCACATATATACACACAATACATATGTACATTTACACATATCGAGACATATATACACACATATTCACACACAAACATATGCACACATTTATACACACATATATACAAATATATACACATACTTAAATGCACACATATACAAAAATGCACTTATATACACACATACAATACACCTGCACACATATATGCATATACACACATATATACACATATACGCACACATACATTTATATATACACATATACACATATCGACACATATACACACATATTCACACACAAACATATACATATACACACATACAATACACATGCACACACATGTACATATACACATATTGACACATACACACATATTCACACACAAACATATACACATGCACACATATATACACACATACAATACACATGCACACACATATGCGTATGCACACATATACACACATATTCACACACAAACATATACATATGCACATATATACACACACATTTATACACACATATATACACACAATACATATGCACACACATGTACATATACACATATTGACACATATACACATATATTCACACACTTATACACATGCACACATATATACACACACATATATACACACATACAATACACATGCACACACATATGCATATACACATATATACACATGTACACACATACACACATGTACATATACACACATATTCACACACAAACATATACATATGCACACATATATACACACATTTATACACACATATACACACATGCAATACACATGCACACACATGCATATACACACATGTACATATATACACACATGTACATATATACACACATGTACATATATACACACATGTACATATACACATATTGACACATATTCACACACAAACATATGTATACATATGCACACACATATGTATATACACACACCTTTATACACGCAAACATACACATATATATGCAAATATACACACACATATATACACATAATACACATACACATATACACACACACATACATATACACACATAAAACCACCCATATATACACACATGCACACATATATGTATGGACACATATACATACATATATACAAATATATACACATATATAAATGCACATGTATACACACATACAATACACATGCACACATATGCATATACACACATATGTACACATATATGCACACATATATATATAACATGTACATATACACATATACACACATATTTGCACACAAACGTATACATATGCACACACACATTTATACACAAAAACATACATATACACATATATATGCAAATATATACACACATATATACACATAATACACATGCACACACACATATATACACACATACAAATATATATACACACATAAAAGCACACATATATGCACACATGCACTCATATACGTATGGACACACATATACACAAATATGCATACATATACACATATATATATGCACACACATATACACAAATATATACACATATACACTCATATATAAACACATACACAGGCATATACATATGCACACATGCATATATACACATACACACATATATGCACACATATATTTGAGCACACATATACATATATGCACTTATACACATATATACACATGTATGCATACACATATATACGCACATACTCATAAACACTACTATATATACACACACATATACACAGGCAAACACATACACATTACTTACTTAGGCGATCCCTCGTTGTCCGAGTATGATGGCCTTCCAAGTGTGGAGGTCAGTGCACAGTTTTCGCAGAGTGAGGGTCCCATCCAGTACTGTGGTTAACAGGACAACAATGGCTTTTCAATCTGTTGCAACCTTTGTCTGCCTTTACAACTGTTGTAACATGTACCACGTTACCTTCTTCCTGCTCTGCCGTTGAGGTCTTTGGGTCTTTGGATTGTACTTTTAGTCTTTTGAGCACTTTTTATATTCATGTGAATATTCCTATTGATTATATGCATCCTATACCTGCCTAAGGCATTGCTATTGGCAAGCCATTCTCCAACAATGTTATTTTGACTACTATACAAATACGATTAAACTTACTTACCTAGGTGATCCCTCGTTGTCCGAGTAGGATATTCCTCCAGGGTGGGTCCGGAGGTGACTGTGGAGCCCTACTCTTGATTTGCATCTTCTCCCGCAGCGAGGGCATTGGTTTCCAGGTGGAAGGCGGTCCCGGTCGGAGTTGGCTTGACACACCTTCCTCTTGGCACGTTTCTCTCTTTCACCCTCCATTCGTGCCTCTTCAAATTCTGCAGCACTGCTAGTCACAGTTGACCTCCAGCTAGAACACTCAAGGACCGGGGCTTCCCAGTTCTCGGTGGAAAAGAGAATTAAAGATGGCCTCAAAGCCAACCTTAAAAACTCTGGTATAGACTCTGAGAACTGGGAAGCCCTGACCCTTGACCGCTCCAGCTGGCGGTCAGCTGTGACCAGCAGTGCTGCAGAATTTGAAGAGGCACGAGTGGAGGGTGAAAGAGAGAAACGTGCCAGGAGGAAGGCGCGTCAAGCCAACCCCGACCGGGTTCGCCTTCCACCTGGAAACCAATGCCTTCACTGTGAGAGAAGATGCAGGTCAAGAATAGGGCTCCACAGCCACCTACAAACCCACAAAAATAGTAATCAAGGAAGACCATCTTACTCATCCAACGAGGGATCGCCTAAGTAAGTAAGTAAGTCTATATCAGTTTGTAAGCTTGGCTTTGAGCCCATCTTTCAATCTCTTTTCCGTTTTCCGTTCTTTAGTTCGGAGTAGAGCAACTGCTTTGGGACACGGTGGTCGGGCATCCGGAAAACGTAGGCGGTTCAGCAGAGTTGATGGCGGAGGAGCATTGCTTCAATGCTGGTGGTCTTTGCTTCTTCCAGCACACTGACGTTTGTCCGCTTGTCTTCCCAAGAAATTTGCAAGATTTTCCAGAGGCAGTGCTGATGGAATCATTCCAGGAGTTGCGTGTGGACTGTAGACAGTCCACGTCTCGCAGGCCTATAGCAGTGTTGGGAGGACAATGGGTGTATAATCAAGCACCTTGGTATCCCTACGGATGTCCCGGTCCTCAAACACTCTCTGCTTCATTGGGAAAATGCTGCACTTGCAGAGCTCATGCGGTGTTGCATTTCGGTGTCAATGTTGACTTTTGTGGAGAGGTGGCTGACAAACAGAGGCGGCCCTCGGTAATTTTCAACGGTAAGCAAACAGTATTTTGGCGCCCCCCCCCCCCCAACCAATCATTGATATATATTTTCTGTTTGTCATGGGAGTTCTGTGTGCCATATTTGGTTCAATTCCATCACTGGTGGAGTTCAGAATGCTCTTTGATTGTAGGTGAACTATACATCCCAGTAACTACACTTGCCGCACTTGCTCCCTTGCCTGGCCCGCTTTGGGTCCGGAGGCGTGCCTGAAGACCCCGGCGTGTGCACCAAAAGTCACCTCTTCTCCTGACTTTCTCCTCAGCCATTGGGACCAAGAGAGAGAGAGAGGGAGGTGGAGATGCCCACCTTTCCTGAAGGTAGGCGCAAAAACAAAGGAGGGAGCGGAGGTGGGAGATACCTCCAGCCGGAGGGACACACTCTCTCTCTCTCTCTCTCTCTCTTGGTCCCAATGGCTGAAGAGAAAGTCAGGAGAAGAGGCAACTTTTGGTGCGCATGCTGGGGTCTTCAGACATACCCGAAGCAGGCCAGGCGTGGCAGCTCTGCCCTTGGCCCACCTGTGGATTGGGGAGAGGAGAGGAGGCGGGTGGAGCGCCGGGGGATCAGGAAAGGGAGCCAGTCATGGGGAAGGGATCGAATGCGGAGAACGATTGAGTGCTGGCTAGGCGAGGCTCAAGGGCCCGGCCCCTTTGGGAAGAGGATCGCCCGGCAGCGAGGCAAGAAAGCCGAGGCTCCCCCCGGACTGCTAGGGCTGTTGTGAGTTGATGGGGCGCTCCTCGAGTGGCGGTCGAGGGGCATTTACAGAGGCGTCTCTGCGCCCCTGGCAAAAAAAAGTGTTCTGCGACCACTTACTTCGCATAATTGACAAGCCGCCCCTGCTGCCAAGGGAGCGGAAATGGTCAACATTTTCTAAAGTTACACCATTAAGCTGTATTTCTGGCATTGCATAGGCTATTAAACTAGTCTATAGTTAACTGTGTGCACTTGATCCTAATCCCATAGGTTTTTAAATCCTGTGTGTTATTGTTTATTATTATTATTATTATTATTATTATTATTAGTTGGACAGCAGGTCCCATCATCCCCAGGCAGTGCAGAAGGAGTCAGGATCCCAATGAGCCTTAATGGGCCATTCCCTTGCCTGCCCCCAGTGGACGCATCGAGGATTGCACTCTCTTGATATTCTGCTCCACTAAAACCAGGACGCTATGACTTCCAATCTGCAGTCCTTTGCTGCCACCAAGTGGCCACATTGGAAAAGTGCACCCTCAGCTGAGCCTATGGAAGTCTGAAGGCCTTCTAGGCACATACCCAGCACCTCTCTGCTGCCATCTTGTGGCCAGCGTGGAAAATTACACTGCTTCATTATATTTGTCCCATAGGCACTCTCTATTTTTGGGGAGAGAGGAAAGAAGGAAGGAACAATAAAGAAGGGATGGGGAAAAAGGAAGGAAGGAGGAAGGACAAGAAAAGAAAGAAGGATCATTAAAGACGGGAAGGAAAGGAAGAATGGAAAAAAGAAGGAAAGGGGAAAAAGAAAGAAGGAATATTAAAGAAGGAAAGAGGGCAGAATGGAAGGAAGGAAGAAGGGCAAAAATGAAAGAAGAAACACGGGAAGGAAAGGAAGGAAGAATGGAAAGAAGGAAAGGAGAAAAAGAAAGGAGGAAAGGAGGAAAGGAGGAAAAAGAAAGAAGGAATAATAAAGAAGGAAAGGAAAGGAAGGACAGAAAAGAGAAGGAACATTAAAGATGAGAAGGAAGCGAAGGAAGAATGGAAGGAAGGAAGAAGGAAGGAAAGGAGAAAAAGAAGGAAGGAATAATAAAGAAGAAAAGGAAGGCAGAAAGAAGGGAAGGCTAAAAAGAAAGAAGGAAAGGAGAAAAAAGAAAGAAGGAATAATAAAGAAGGAAAGGAAGAAAGAGGGAAAAGAAGAAGGACAGAAAAGAGAAGGAAGATTAAAAAAGGAAAGGAAGAATGAAAGGAAGGAAGAAAGAAAGGAGAAAAATAAAGACGGAATAATAAAGAAGGAAAGGAAGGCAGAATAGAAGGACGGAAGAAGGACAAGAAAAGAAAGAAAGATTAAAGACGAGAAGGAAAGGAAGGAAGAATGGCAGGAAGAAAGGAAAAGAGAAAAAGAAAGAAGGAATAAGAAAGACGGAAAGGAAGAAAGACAGAAAAGAAAGAAGGAAGGTTAAAGACGGAAAGGAAAGGAAGAATGAAAGGAAGGAAGAAGGAAAGGAAAAAAAGAAGGAATAATAAAGAAGGAAAGGAAGACAGAATGGAAGGAAGAAGGACAGAAAAGAAAGAACATTAAAGACGTGAAGGAAAGGAAGGAAGAATGGAAGGAAGGAAGAAGGAAAGGAGAAAAAGAAAGAAAGAATAATAAAGGAAAGGAAGGCAGAATGGAAAGAAGAAGGAAGGAAATGACAAAAAAGAAAGGAGGAAAAATAAAGAAAGGAAGGAAGGAAGGAAGGAAGGAAGGAAAAAGAAGAAGGAACAATAAAGGGAAGAAAAGGAAGTAAAGGGGAAGGCAGAATGGAAGGAAGAAAGAAGGAACGAACAAAAGAGGAACAATAAAGAAGGGAAGAGAGGAAAGAAGGAAGAAGGCATAATGGGAGGAAGAAGGAAAGGACCAAAAAGAAAAAAAGAAAAAATAAAGATGGGAAGGAAAGGAAGGAAAATGGAAAGAAGGAAAGGAGAAAAAGAAAAAAGGAATAATAAAGAAGGAAAGGAAGGAAGAATGGAAGGAAATGACAAAAAAGAAAGAAAGAACAATAAAGAATGGAAGGAAAGGAAGAAGGAAGGAAGGAAGGAAGGAAGGATAAAGAAGAAGGAACAATAAAGGAAAGGAAGGAAAGAGGAAGGCAGAATGGAAGGAAGAAAGAAGGAACGAACAAAAGAGGAACAACAAAGAATGGAAGGGAAGGAAGGAAGAAGGGAGGAAGGTAGAAAGGAAAGAAGGACAAAAAAGAAGGAATGACAAAGAAGGGGAAAGAAGGAAGAAGGAAGGAAGACAGAAAGGAAAGAAGGACAAAAAAAGAAGAAACAACAAAAAAGGGAAGGGAAAGAAGAAAGAAGGGAGGAAGACAGAAAGGAAAGAAGGACAAAAAAAAGGAACAACAAAGAAGGAAAGGAAAAAAGAAGGAAGGAAGACAGGAACAACAAAGAAGGGAAGGAAAGGATTTTTCACCCCAATGTTTCACCGCAATAGCTGTAAAAATGAGGGAGAAAGGGGCCCATGAAGTTTCCCCAATTACAGTCATTATGTGCAATTGCTATAACGAAAAAGTAACGGAATGTTGTTACTCTTGTAGTAACAAAATTTTCACTAACTATACTTTAGAAACACTTTAGAAACAAAACGTCAGCACCCCCTAATTTTGTAATGACTTTTGAAACATATTTTTAATCGATTGCACATGCCCCGGTTTCTTTCCCCTGCATTTTCCCTTTGCCTTCAGATTACTTCAATTGCTTCAATTGCTGCAAGAATCATAGAATCATAGAATCCTAGAATCAAAGAGTTGGAAGAGACCTCCTGGGCCATCCAGTCCAACCCCATTCTGCCAAGAAGCAGGAATATTGCATTCAAATCACCCCTGACAAATGGCCATCCAGCCTCTGCTTAAAAGCTTCCAAAGAAGGAGCCTCCACCACACTCCGGGGCAGAGAGTTCCACTGCTGAACGGCTCTCACAGTCAGGAAGTTCTTCCTAATGTTCAGATGGAATCTCCTCTCTTGTAGTTTGAAGCCATTGTTCCGCGTCCTAGTCTCCAAGGAAGCAGAAAACAAGCTTGCTCCCTCCTCCTCCCTGTGACTTCCTCTCACATATTTATACATGGCTATCATATCTCCTCTCAGCTTTCTCTTCTTCAGGCTAAACATGCCCAGCTCCTTAAGCCGCTCCTCATAGGGGTTGTTCTCCAGACCCTTGATCATTTTAGTCGCTCTCCTCTGGACACATTCCAGCTTGTCAATATCTCTCTTGAATTGTGGTGCCCAGAATTGGACACAATATTCCAGGTGTGGTCTAACCAAAGCGGAATAGAGCATGGGGAGCATGACTTCCCTGGACCTAGACACTATGCTCCTATTGATGCAGGCCAAAATCCCATTGGCTTTTTTTGCCGCCACATCACATTGTTGGCTCATGTTTAACTTGTTGTCCATGAGGACTCCAAGATCGTCGAAGGCTTTCATGGCCGGAATCACTCAGTTCTTGTGGGTTTTTTCGGGCTATATGGCCATGTTCTAGAGGCATTTCTCCTGACATTTCGCCTGCATCTATGGGAAGCTTCCTCACCTCTGAGGAAGCTTGCCATAGATGCAGGCGAAATGTCAGGAGAAATGCCTCTAGAACATGGCCATATAGCCCGAAAAAACCCACAAGAACTGAGACTCCAAGATCTTTTTCACACGTACTGCTCTCGAGCCAGGCATTGTCCCCCATTCTGTATCTTTGCATTTTGTTTTTCCTGCCTAAGTGGAGTATCTTTGTGAAGAGAGAAGGGATGGAATGGTGTCTTCCCAGCTGGCTCAGGCAAAAGCAAACCACTGCATCCTCTTTGAGCTCGATCTCCTTCCTCATTTATATCTATTGCCATCTTGACCCCACTCTGATGTTGCTCAGCCACATCTGTCCCGCTTTTCATCTGTGAAATGCTGGAGGATAAGGAAGCACGCAATGCAAAGCAGATGTGCTTCATTGGACGCTCTCCAGCCTTTGAAGGGTCTGAATCTGGTCTACACAGCACAAATGTTCTTTTTCTCTGGCTCGAAACCAACAAAACTGGGCTTAACGGCTGTGTGTGGCCCTCGAGGATCTTTCTGTGGCCCTTGACATCTGCGTCATTCTGTAGTCTTTTGATTGGGAAAGATTGGGAAAATTCCAGCAACTACAACTCCCAAACGTCAAGGTCAATACTCACCAAACCCTTCCAGTATTTTCTGTTGGAATTCTGTGTGCCAAGTATAGTTCAATTCTATTGTTGGTGGAATTCAGAATGCTCTTTGATTGTAGGTGAACTACAAATCCCAGCAACTACAGCTCCCAAATGTCAAGGTCTATTTTTCCCAAACTCCACCTGTGTTCATATTTGGGCATATTGAGTATTCGTGCCACGTTTGGTTCGGATCTATCATTGTTTGAGTCTGTAGTGCTCTCTGAATGTAGGTGAACTACAACTCCCAAACTCAAGGTCAATGCCCACCAAACCCTTCTAGTGTTTTCTGTTGGTCATGGGAATTCTGTGTGCCAATTTGGTTCAATTCTATTGTTAGTGGAGTTCAGAATGCTCTTTGATTGTAGGTGAAGTACAAATCCCAGCAACTACAACTCCCAAATGCCAAGGTCAATTTTCCCCAAACTGCACCAGTGTTTATATTTGGGCATATTGAGTATTCGTGCCAAGTTTGGCCCGGATCTATCATTGTTTGAGTCCATAGTGCTCTCTGGATGTAGGTGAACTAAAACTCCCAAACTCAAGGTCAATGCCCACCAAACCCTTCTCGTGTTTTCCATTGGTCATGGGAGTCCTGTGTGCCAAGTTTGGTTCAATTCCATCATTGGTGGAGTTCAGAATGCTCTTTGGTTTTTAGGTGAACCATACATCCTAGCAACTACAACTCCCAAACGACAAAATCAATTTTTTTGAGTGATAGTCACTCGTTGGCCTGATAGGCGTATTGTGTCCAAATTTGGTGGCAATTTGCCTAATGCTTTTTAAGTTCTGTTAATCCCACAAATGAACATTACATTTTTATTTACATAGACTAGCTGTACCCGCCACGTGTTGCTGTGGCCAACCTTCCCTCGCTCTTTGTTTCCTTCTTTATTTGGGGGGAGATGTAGTGCATGCACACACACACACACATACACATATGGGTGTAGATAATATGGTAAGGTCTATGTTGAAAGTAAGTTGCGGAGAATACCTACATGGATATTAATGCTACTATATTTCCTCAACTTTCCCCTCAAATACACACAGTCACGCGGGAAATAAGTGGCTCTGCTGGAGTGCATGTCTTGAGGGGTTATTGTGGGGATGATCTTCCATGTGCATTCATTCCACTATATTTGCACAACTCCACACACCCACACACTCCACACATGTGTATGTTGCCAAGTTGTAAAAGATAGATAGATAGAATGAATTTCAATTCATATAGCAGTTCAAAAACATGCAAATGCGAGTAGAGCAATAGGTCCCACTCTGGCAGGAAGGTAAGGGCGCTCCATGCAGTCATGCCAGTGGCCACATGACTTTGGAGGTGTCTATGGACAACGCCGGCTCTTCTGCTAAAATATGGAGATGAGCACCAGAGTCCCAGAGTTGGACATGACTGGATTTAATGTCAGGGGGAAACCTTTAGCTTTAACCGATACACACACACACACAGAGGCGGCCCTAGGTAATTTTCAATGGTAAGCAAACAGTATTTTGGCGCCTCCCCCCCCCCCCCCAAACCAATCACTGATATATATTTTCTGTTTGTCGTAGGAGTTCTGTGTGCCATATTTGGTTCAATTCCATCATTGGTGGAGTTCAGAATGCTCTTTGATTGTAGGTGAACTATACATTCCAGTAACTACACTAGCCGCACTTGTTCCCTTGCCTGGCCCGCTTTGGGTCCGGAGGCGTGCCTGAAGACCCCAGAGTGTGCACCAAAAGTCACCTCTTCTCCTGACTTTCTCCTCAGCCATTGGGATCGAGAGAGAGAGAGAGAGAGAGAGAGAGAGAGAGAGGCAGAGGTGGAGATGCCCACCTTTCCTGAAGGTAGGCGCAAAAACAAAGGAGGGAGTGGAGGTGGGAGATACCTCCAGCTGGAAGGGCTCTCTCTCTCTCTCTCTTGGTCCCAATGGCTGAAGAGAAAGTCAGGAGAAGAGGCGACTTTTGGTGTGCACGCTGGGGTCTTCAGACACGCCTCCAGACCTGAAGCGGGCCCCTTGGCCCACCCGCGGATTGGGGAGAGGAGAGGAGGCGGGTGGAATGCTGGGGGATCAGGAAAGGGAGCCGGTCATGGGGAAGGGATTGAACACGGAGAACGATTGAGCGCTGGCTCTGCTCGCGCACCCAGTGGCCGGGTGGAGCAGGAATGAGAGGGGCTAGGCGAGGCTCAAGGGCCCGGCCCCTTTGGGAAGAGGATCGCCCGGCAGCGAGGCAAGAAAGCCGAGGCTCCCCCCGGACTGCTAGGGCTGTTGTGAGCTGAGGGGGCGCTCCTCAAGTGGCGGTCGAGGGGCATTTACAGAGGCGCCTTTGCGCCCCTGGCAAAAAAAAGTGTTCTGCAACCGCTTACTTCGCGTAATGGATGAGCCGCCCCTGCACACACACAGTGTGGATAAGCTATTGTGTGTTTTGTTTCATGAACAAATTTTGGGACTATAGATATCTTACGCTACCTTCCCAACTGTCCTCTCTCCCTGACAGGGGCAGACCCCCCTCATTGGTCGGGCTCTGTCCCCCCCCCCCCAGCTCTTGCCTCCCCCTGCTTTGCTTGGCTTCACCATCCCCACCAAGTTGCAATGGAAACGGCTATGACGGGCTCTGAGCCTGCTACTGCTGCCTGTGCTTCTGCCTCCTCCTCCTCCTCTTCCTCTATGTGGGTCCCCCTTCAGTCTCTCTCCTGCCTCAGAAGCTTGGTGGGGGCTGGAAGCCTTGGAAGTGCCCACCTTTGCAAAGGCAACGGGAAGAGCCAAGAGGAGGGAAGAGACGAGGTTGCCTCTCTCTCTCTCTCTCTATTCCCCAGGCTGTGCAAGGCGCGCTCTCCCCTCTTTCCCATGCTTCCTTCTTTCTTTCCTCCCTTCTTCCTTTCTCTCTTTCCTCCGTCGCCACAGCAGGCAAGGAGGAAGGGGTCAAGCTGCCGTGAGGGAGGAAACTCCCTGCTGCGGTGAGGGAGGGAGCTCGGTGCCACTCACTGTGCCAGTTCTGTTTGTGTGGCCGTACATGCGCACGCGCTTGGCTCTCAATGCTGTAAAGGCCACTCTTCCCTTGTGTGGATTTTTGTGGTTTCTACTGTTTCTTTGGGATTTTTTTTTAGTGGAGGACATAAATTGGGTTGTTAGGGGTATCGTGTCCAAATTTGGTGTCAATTCCCTCAGTGGTTTTTGAGTTCTGTGAATATCACAAACGAACATTACATTTTTATTTATATAGATGAACAAGCCTTGGCCTCCCCAGATATATTTTTGAGCTGTGATTCATGCAGCGTTAGATCTCAATGTGCGCCCTTTATTGGAAACAGATGTGCTCCTGAATTTTTTTCCAAAGGTGGTTTCTTTTGCAGAGATAATGCGGAGTGCATGTTGCGACGGAAACGTCGTTCGCAACACCGCACATTTTTTGGGGAGGATGTGGCTGGCCACATTTCATCTCTGATTTGGGAGAATTGTAAAGGAAGACCGAGGATCGCGTTTCTTGGGAGAGACAAACGCACATATCAGATACCGCGCATGATGCAAGTATATGGGGTGTTTCTCCGTTACTCGGAGGACACCCACTGGGTTGGGAAAAGGATGCCCTTCCCTATGAAATCAATCAACCGTCGACTCCAAAACTCCAAAACTAACAAAATGAAGTTCAACAGGGACAAATGCAAGATACTCCACTTTGGCAGGAAAAACGAAATGCAAAGATACAGAATGGGGGACTCCTGGCTCGAGAGCAGGACGTGTGAAAAAGATCTTGGAGTCCTCGTGGACAACAAGTTAAACATGAGCCAACAATGTGATGTGGCGGCAAAAAAAGCCAATGGGATTTTGGCCTGCATCAATAGGAGCATAGTGTCTAGATCTAGGGAAGTAATGCTACCCCTCTATTCTGCTTTGGTTAGACCACATCTGGAATATTGTGTCCAATTCTGGGCACCACAATTCAAGAGAGATATTGACAAGCTACAATTCAAGAGAGATATTGACAAGCTGGAATGTGTCCAGAGGAGAGCGACTAAAATGATCAAGGGTCTGGAGAACAAGCCCTATGAGGAGTGGCTTAAGGAGCTGGGCATGTTTAGCCTGAAGAAGAGAAGGCTGAGAGGGGATATGATAGCCATGTATAAATATGTGAGAGGAAGCCACAGGGAGGAGGGAGCAAGCTTGTTTTCTGCTTCCTTGGAGACTAGGACGCGGAACAATGGCTTCAAACTACAAGAGAGGAGATTCCATCTGAACATGAGGAAGAACTTCCTGACTGTGAGAGCCGTTCAGCAGTGGAACTCTCTGCCCCGGAGTGTGGTGGAGGCTCCTTCTTTGGAAGCTTTTAAACAGAGGCTGGATGGCCATCTGTTGGGGGTTATTTGAATGCAATATTCCTGCTTCTTGGCAGAATGGGGTTGGACTGGATGGCCCATGAGGTCTCTTCCAACTCTTAGATTCTATGATTCTATCATTCTATGATTCTATGACTCCAAACAGTAGCTACTGGCTTATATTTTGGATCACTTGGAGGAGAAAAAGTTTGTATTTGTTCAATCACGAATATGGAAGTTGAACAGTGAAGAAAGCCGACGGGAAGAAGACCAAATCATTTGAACGGCAGCTTTGGAATTTGTGGGTAACCAAAAAAGGACAAATGAATAGGTCTGGGAGCAAAGGAAGCCTAAAGTCCCACTAGAAGCCAACATGACTCAAAATATGGCTATGATTCTTTGGATGCCTCATGAAATGCCATGACTCATTGGAAAATGTTGTAACGCTTGGTGGAGTGGAAGGTAGAAGGAAGAGCCCAGAACACAGGAACATTGGCTCCAGGTGTATCTATCTACACTGCAGAACGAATCCAGTTTGGCACCACTCTATGCTACTGACTCACTGGAGTTGTAGTTTTTGTTGCACTGAGAACTGGCCCTTGAGGGCTCCAGCTGGAGGTCAGCTGTGACCAGCAGTGCTGCAGAATTTGAAGAGGCACGAATGGAGGGCGAAAGAGAGAAACGTGCCAAGAGGAAGGCGCGTCAAGCCAACCCTGACCGAAACCGCCTTCCACCTGGAAACCAATGCCCTCACTGCGGGAGAAGATGCAGATCAAGAATAGGGCTCCAAAGTCACCTATGGATCCACCAGAACATTGATCCTGGAAGACTATCCTACTCGGCCAACGAAGGATCGCCTAAGTAAGTAAGTTTGTTGCACTCCAGATCAGGAAGAGCCCTCTAGGTTTAAAACACACCACACAAAGAGTGAAGAAACAAATCTTCTTTTATTGAAGCTTAGTAAATAGCCAGAAGAAATAAATGCTTGTAAGAAAATGAGAAAGTTCCAAAAAGTAATAAGTACATAAATGGTAGTAACACCAAGCAATGTCCACATCAGAGATATAAGAAACCAAAACAGCATAAATCCAAACAGAAATCATAGAATCATAGAATCGAATCATAGAATCAAAGAGTTGGAAGAGACCTCATGGGCCATCCAGTCCAACCCCATTCTGCCAAGAAGCAGGAATATTGCATTCAAATCACCCCTGACAGATGGCCATCCAGACTCTGCTTAAAAGCTTCCAAAGAAGGAGCCTCCACCACACTCCGGGGCAGAGAGTTCCACTGCTGAACGGCTCTCACAGTCAGGAAGTTCTTCCTCATGTTCAGATGGAATCTCCTCTCTTGTAGTTTGAAGCCATTCTTCCATTGCGTCCTAGTCTCCAGGGAAGAAGAAAACAAGCTTGCTCCCTCCTCCCTGTGGCTTCCTCTCACATATTTACACATGGCTATCATATCCCCTCTCAGCCTTCTCTTCTTCAGGCTAAACATGCCCAGCTCCTTAAGCCGCTCCTCATAGGGCTTGTTCTCCAGACCTTTTATCATTTTAGTCGCTCTCCTCTGGACACATTCCAGCTTGTCAATATCTCTCTTGAATTGTGGTGCCCAGAATTGGACACAATATTCCAGATGTGGTCTAACCAAAGCAGAATAGAGGGGTAGCATTACTTCCTTAGATCTAGACACTAGGCTCCTATTGATGCAGGCCAAAATCCCATTGGCTTTTTTTGCCTCCACATCACATTGTTGGCTCATGTTTAACTTGTTGTCCACGAGGACTCCAAGATCTTTTTCGCACGTACTGCTCTCGAGCCAGGCATCGTCCCCCATTCTGTATCTTTGCATTTCATTTTTTCTGCCAAAGTGGAGTATCTTGCATTTGTCACTGTTGAACTTCATTTTGTTAGTTTTGGCCCATCTCTCTAATCTGTCAAGATCGAATCAACAAGATGCAAAGACAATCCAAAAGGATAAAAAACTCCACAGGAACAAGATCCCTTGAGCAGGATTTCCATGGCACATTAACTTGATTTCCAAACGATGCCTGATCTAACAGGTTTCCCCTTGAGGCAAACTTTATATCCCAAAACTCAGAAATTGGTTTTGCTTTCCCCCACATTTACCCCTTATCAGACAAAGCCTTTCAGAGCGACGTAAACACTGAGTTTGTTTTATCCTGTATATGTGGCCTGCCCATTGTTACCATTATTGTGATTGTGTTTATTATAATGTTATTTTATGACTGCATTTTTTTCTTTCTTTCTTATGTAATTTTGATGATGATGTTGTTTGTTGTTTATGCTTTGATTTTATTGCTGTAATATGTTGTCCGGGCTTGGCCCCATGTATTTATTTATTATTTATTTGTTTAGCAATTTTGTATACCGGTCTTCTCCCCTCTATCGGGGGACTCGGGCCGGTTTCCAACAATAAAATCACAAAACAATCATTAAAAACATCATATAACATATTCAATTAAAACGTTAAAACAGCAAAATGCAATCACATAATAACAATGGTCAGTCGTCATAGTGAATTCGTTGTCCATCATTCATCGTTATCTATCCGATCACAGAAATATTGATTCACTCGTCGAAAGCCAAACCCCATAGCCAGGTTTTCACCCGTTTTCTGAATGACAGAATGGAGGGGGCAGTTCTGATCTCCCAATGGGAGAGAGTTCCAGAGTCGAGGGGCCACCACCGAGAAGGCCCTGTCCCTCGTCCCCACCAGACGCGCTTGCGAGGCCGGTGGGACCGAGAGCAGGGCCCCTCCAGATGATCCTAACAACCTAGAAGGTTCATAGGGGAGAATACGTTCGGATAGGTAAACTGGGCCGGAGTCGTTTAGGGCTTTATAGGTTAACACCAGCACTTTGAATTGTGCTCGGAAGCTAATTGGCAGCCAGTGGAGCTGGTGCAACAGAGGAGTAGTATGCTCCCTGTACCCTGCTCGTGTTAGCATTCTGGCTGCCGCACGTTGGACTAGTTGGAGCTTCTGGGCAATCTTCAGAGGCAACCCCACGTAGAGAGCGTTGCAGTAATCTAAATGGGATGTAACCAAAGCGTGGACCACCGTGGCCAAGTCAGACTTCCCAAGGTACGGGCGCAGCTGGCACACAAGTTTTAATTGTGCAAAAGCTCCCCTGACCACCGCTGAAACCTGGGGCTCCAGGCTCAGCGATGTAAGCCGCTCCGAGTCCCCACTGGGGAGATGGTGGTAGGTGTGATGGCACGAGTGGCTTTGAAGTGCAAAGGTTTAAACTGTATAACATGCCCAAACTTGCCTAGCTTGTAAATGTATAGTTGGATTGGTTGGTTATTTATAGCTGTCAATCAATGTTGTTTGCACCAGTTATATTGCCTCCTCAGCTCAATTGCTTGGCTCCACCTCTTCCTGGAGGAGGGCAGAGCTCTTCCTTTTCCATTCTACCATCAAACTTTCTATCAGATAGACGTGAGAAAGAGACTTGGCTCTAAAGCCCTTGATTAAGTTACCTCTCATCACCAATTCTAAGGTTTTTACCCTTGGGACTCATATTTCATGCCCAGATCACCCTGGACAATCTTGAGGAGACCCAAGTGCCTTCAAACCAGTCCTGTGGAAACAGAGGAAGGCTTCGTGTCTTCAAATATAGGCCATTTGGATTGGAGCTGTGAATGTTCAGGCATTCGCAGCCATTGAGAAAAGAGGAACCTTGAAAAGCTTCTCAGCTGCGAAATCTCCTTGGACCCAAGACAACCAGAGACTGTAATGTATATTTTCCTTTACCCCTTTGAAACTTCCAGCTTATTGCCTTAAAGGGATAACTCTTTGTGAACAATAAAACCTATTTTGAGTTATCTACAGTGTTTTGGTCCTTGGGAGTTACAGTTCTTTAAAGGAAGGCAAGAAGCAATCCCCTGGGGGAAAGATGTCACGTCTATGTCTCTTTCACTAAGAGTTTTATAGCCCCCAGGCGTGACGGCATAGCGGGGTATAAATAAAGATGATGATGATGATCATAGAATCATAGAATCAAAGAGTTGGAAGAGACCTCATGGGCCATTCAGTCCAACCCCATTCTGCCAAGAAGCAGGAATATTGCATTCAAATCACCCCTGACAGACGGCCATCCAGCCTCTGTTTACAAGCTTCCAAAGAAGGAGCCTCCACCACACTCCGGGGCAGAGAGTTCCACTGCTGAACGGCTCTCACAGTCAGGAAGTTCTTCCTCATGTTCAGATGGAATCTCCTCTCTTGTAGTTTGAAGCCATTGTTCCGCATCCTAGTCTCCAAGGAAGCAGAAAACAAGCTTGCTCCCTCCTCCCTGTGGCTTCCTCTCACATATTTATACATTGCTATCATATCTCCTCTCAGCCTTCTCTTCTTCAGGCTAAACATGCCCAGTTCCCTAAGCCGCTCCTCATAGGGCTTGTTCTCCAGACCCTTGATCATTTTAGTCGCCCTCCTCTGGACACATTCCAGCTTGTCAATATCTCTCTTGAATTGTGGTGCCCAGAATTGGACACAATATTCCAGATGTGGTCTAACCAAAGCAGAATAGAGGGGTAGCATTACTTCCTTAGTAATGATGATGATGATGATGAAGAATCTCCAGCCGCCTATTTTTCAGCTCCCTATCTGGCTGCTCATTAACATCCCCAGGTGTCAGGTTGTTTTCCAAACCCAAATCTTGAGAGCTCACAGAGAGGGAGTGAACCATCATAGCTAGGCCCAGCAGGGATATTCTCATGAGAAACTGCCCTTTGCACTGGGGCCTCTCTGTCATCATCTGTATGAAAATCATTGACCAAACTATCTCCATCTTGTACCTCAACCTCGGCACCAACATTCCCCTCATCATTTCCCACATCAGGATCCTGAAACACAAACACAGGCTGATTGCTATCATATCTCCTCTCAGCCTTCTCTTCTTCAGGCTAAACATGCCCAGTTCCCTAAGCCGCTCCTCATAGGGCTTGTTCTGGCTGGATGGCTCTTTGTCAGGAGGGTTTTGATTACGTTTTCTTGCCCTGGTGAAGGGAGTTGGACTGGATGGCCTTAAATATTTTCTGTTGGTCATGGGGGTTTTGTGTGGGAAGTTTGCCCCAAATCTGTCATTGGTGGGGTTCAGAATGCGCTTTGGTTGTAGGTGAACTATAAATCCCAGTAACTACAACTCCCAAATGTCAAGGTCTATTTCCCCCAAACTCCATCTGTGTTCATATTTGGGCATATGGAATATCCGTGCCAAGTTTGGTCCAGATCCATCATTGTTTGAGTCCACAGTGGTCTCTGGATGTAGGTGAACCACAACTCCCAAACTCAAGGTCAATGCCACCAAACCCTTCTAGTGTTTTCTGTTGGTCATGGGAGAACTGTCTGCCATGTTTGGCTCAATTCCATCATTGGTGGAGTTCAGAATGGTCTTCAATTTTAGGTGAACTATCAATCCCAGCAACTACAACTCCCAAATGACAAAATCAGGTTTTTGAGTGAAGGACATACATTGGATTGTTAGATATCTTGTGGTCAAATTTGGTGTCAATTCGTCCAGTGGTTTTTGAGTTCTGTTAATCCCACAAACTATCATTACATTTTTGTTTATATAAACTGGTTGTCCCTTGCCACGCGTTGCTGTGGCCCAGTCTGTGCGTATGAGCTTTGTGTGTGTATATGTGTGTATATATATTTGTGTATATGTGTCTATGTGTTTTTGCATGCATGTGTGTACATATGTGTGTGTGCGTGTGCGTGTGGTTTTGCCACAAATGAACATTACAGTTTTATTTATATAGATTTGCTTATTTATTTACAGTATTTATATTCCGCCCTTCTCACCCCACAGGGGACTCAGGGCAGATCACAATGCACATGTACATGGCAAACATTCAATGCCATAGACACGCAACATATGTAGACAGGCACACAGAGGCTAGTTAACTTTCCCGCTTCATGAGAGTATGCTTTTTAAAAATTCCTGTCCACTTGTGACACTGATTGAGTCCTTCCTCATTCTTTTGCATGCTGCTGGAGAGTTTTGCAGCATTGTAAATTAGTTAAATTAGCCTCCCCGCATAAGCGGTACCTAAATTTCCTACTTGACAGATGCAACAGTCTTTCGGGCTGCATAGTGCTTTACTAATAATATAATTAATATAATATAATATAATATAATATAATATAATGTATATACGTATAATATTTATAATGTTATTATGTAATATAATATTACTAATAACAATACAATATTATAAATATATATATTATATTACATGTAATATTACTAATAATATTACAATAATAAAGGGAAATGCGAAAGACTGCTCCAACTTCCGTACAGTGGCCCTTATTTCTCATGCCAGGAAGGGAATGCTCAAGATCCTGCAAGGAAGACTCCAGCAAGACATGGAGCGAGAGTTGCCAGATGTTCAAGCTGGGTTTAGAAAAGGCAGAGGAACGAGAGACCAGATTGCCAATATCTGCTGGAGAATGGAGAAGGGCAGGGAGTTTCAGAAAAACATCTACTTCTGCTTCATTGACTACTCTAAAGCCTTTGACTGTGTGGATCATAATAAACTGTGGCAAGTTCTTGGTGGGATGGGCATCCCAAGCCCCCTTCCCTCTCTCCTGAGGAATCTGTACAAGGACCAAGGAGCCACAGTCAGAACTGACCACGGAACAACAGACTGGTTCAAGATTGGGAAAGGCGTACGGCAAGGCTGCATCCTCTCACCCAACCTTTTTAACGTGTATGCAGAACACATCATGCGAGGATGTGCGGGGCTTGAAGAATGCAAAGCTGGGGTGAAAATTGCTGGAAGAAACATTAACAACCTCAGATATGCAGATGACACCACTCTGATGGCCGAAAGTGAGGAGGAGCTGAGGAGCCTTCTAATCAAGGTGAAAGAAGAAAGCGCAAAAGCCGGGTTGCAGCTAAACATCAAAAAAACCAAGATTATGGCAACAAGAATGATTGACAACTGGAAAATAGAGGGAGAAACCGTGGAGGCCGTGACAGACTTTGTATTTCTAGGCGCAAAGATGAGTGCAGATGCAGACTGTGGCCAGGAAATCAGGAGACGCTTCCTTCTTGGGAGGAGAGCAATATCCAGTCTCGATAAAATAGTGAAGAGTAGAGACATCAGACTGGCAACAAAGATCCATTGCCTAGTCAAAGCCATGGTCTTCCCTGTAGTCACCTACGGATGTGAGAGCTGGTCCTTAGGGAAGGCTGAGAAAAGGAAGATCGATGCTTTTGAGCTGTGGTGTTGGAGGAAAGTGCTGAGAGTGCCTTGGACTGCGAGAAGATCCAACCAGTCCATCCTCCAGGAAATAAAGCCCGGCTGCTCACTGGAAGGAAGGATACTAGAGACAAAGCTGAAGTACTTTGGCCACATCATGAGGAGACAGCAAATCCTAGAGAAGACAATTATGCTGGGGAAAGTGGAAGGCAAAAGGAAGAGGGGCCGACCAAGGGCAAGATGGATGGATGGCATCCTTGAAGTGACTGGACTGACCTTGAGGGAGCTGGGGGTGGTAACGGCCGACAGGGAGCTCTGGCGTGGGCTGGTCCATGAGGTAACGAAGAGTCGGAGACGACTGAACGAATGAACAACAACAATATTACAATATAATAGTATTGTACAATATAGTAATATATAATACTGATATACTGAAGTTCCACAGGAAAAACGAAATGCAAAGATACAGAATGGGGGACGATGCCTGGCTTGAGAGCAGTACGTGTGAAAAAGATCTTGGAGTCCTCGTGGACAACAACTTAAACATGAGCCAACAATGTGATGTGGTGGCAAAAAAAGCCAATGGGATTTTGGCCTGCATCAATAGGAGCATAGTGTCTAGGTCCGGGGAAGTCATGCCACTCATGCTCTATTCTGCTCTGGTTAGGCCACACCTGGAATATTGTGTCCAACTCTGGGCACCACAATTCAAGAGAGAGATTGACAAGCTGGAATGTGTCCAGAGGAGGGCGACTAAAATGATCAAGGGTCTGGAGAACAAGCCCTATGAGGAGCGGCTTAAAGAACTAGGCATATTTAGCCTGAAGAAGAGAAGGCTGAGAGGGAACATGATAGCCATGTATAAACCCTTTGAATCTATGATTCTATTAGGCTGACAGCAAGCTAGACAAATGGCCAGAAGCTTACTCTGACCCGGGCTGGCTTCGAACTCATGACTTTTCCGTCAGTGGTGATTTTAATGCAGCTGACTCCCAACCAGTTGCACCACAACCCAGTCTTGAGCCGGCTGGTCCCTCACCAAACTACAAATCATAGAATAATAGAATCAAAGAGTTGGAAGAGACCTCCTGGGCCATCCAGTCCAACCCCATTCTGCCAAGAAGCAGGAATATTGCATTCAAATCACCCCTAACAGATGGCCATCCAGCCTCTGTTTAAAAGCTTCCAAAGAAGGAGCCTCCACCACACTCTGGGGCAGAGAGTTCCACTGCTGAATGGCTCTCACAGTCAGGAAGTTCTTCCTCATGTTCAGATGGAATCTCCTCTCTTATAGTCTGAAGCCATTGTTTCGTGTCCTAATCTCCATGAAAGCAGAAAACAAGCTTGCTCCCTCCTCCCTGTGGCTTCCTTTCACATATTTATACATGGCTATCATCTCATCCTTCTCTTCTTCAGGCTAAATATGCCCAGCTCCTTAAGCCGCTCCTCATAGGGCTTGTTCAATTCCAATTATTCCATCCATGGCACAATGCTATAGACCAGGCATGGGCAAACAAAGATATCACGAAATAGCTATGACTAACAATTTAAAAACAAAGATTTGCACACCCCTAATATGCACATATATATTTGACTTCAAGCTCCTGCTATCGAAAGAGGAGTTCTGTACATGCACAACAGAATAAATAAATACCTTATCAAGCATGTCTACTAGCAATTTCCAAAGGGTCCACAGGAGGGCAGGTAGAGTTCGTATTTTCTGCAGGAGGGTTGTCATTTGGGCTTCTTATGATCTCAAGTTCTAATATTAGAGGAAAATTACAACCACTGAGTTACTGTGAATTTTTCT
Source organism: Anolis sagrei (assembly GCF_037176765.1). Taxonomy (NCBI): domain Eukaryota; kingdom Metazoa; phylum Chordata; class Lepidosauria; order Squamata; family Anolidae; genus Anolis; species Anolis sagrei. The sequence continues at coordinate 7,549,848 of NC_090028.1, read as the reverse complement.
GCTGTATGGCCATATTCTAGTAGCATCTTCTCCTAACGTTTCACCTGCATCTGTGGTCAATGGCATGTTCAGAGGTTCTGTTGTCAGTGAAGCAAGTGGAGTGTGTATATATCTGGAATAATGTCCAGGGTGGGAGAAAGAACCCTTGTCTGTTTAAAGCGAGTGTAAATGTTGCAATTAGCGAACTTGAATAGCATTGGGTAGGCATGAAGCTCCAAAGTCAATCAGCGAGGGTATCCTGTGGAATAATGTCCAGGGTGGGAGAAAGAACCCTTGTCTGTTTAAAGCGAGTGTAAATGTTGCAATTAGCGAACTTGAATAGCATTGGGTAGGCATGAAGCTACAAAGTCAATCAGCGAGGGTATCCTGTGGAATAATGTCCAGGGTGGGAGAAAGAACCCTTGTCTGTTTAAAGCGAGTGTAAATGTTGCAATTAGCGAACTTGAATAGCATTGGGTAGGCATGAAGCTCCAAAGTCAATCAGCGAGGGTATCCTGTGGGATAATGTCCAGGGTGGAAGAAAGAACCCTTGTCTGTTTAAAGCGAGTGTAAATGTTGCAATTAGCGAACTTGAATAGCATTGGGTAGGAATGAAGCTACAAAGTCAATCAGTGAGGGTATCCTGTGGAATAATGTCCAGGGTGGGAGAAAGAACCCTTGTCTGTTTAAAGCGAGTGTAAATGTTGCAATTAGCGAACTTGAATAGCATTGGGTAGGCATGAAGCTACAAAGTCAATCAGCGAGGGTATTCTGTGGGATAATGTCCAGGGTGGAAGAAAGAACCCTTGTCTGTTTAAAGCGAGTGTAAATGTTGCAATTAGCGAACTTGAATAGCATTGGGTAGGCATGAAGCTACAAAGTCAATCAGCGAGGGTATCCTGTGGAATAATGTCCAGGGTGGGAGAAAGAACCCTTGTCTGTTTAAAGCGAGTGTAAATGTTGCAATTAGCGAACTTGAATAGTATTGGGTAGGCATGAAGCTACAAAGTCAATCAGCGAGGGTATCCTGTGGAATAATGTCCAGGGTGGGAGAAAGAACCCTTGTCTGTTTAAAGCGAGTGTAAATGTTGCAATTAGCGAACTTGAATAGCATTGGGTAGGCATGAAGCTCCAAAGTCAATCAGCGAGGGTATCCTGTGGGATAATGTCCAGGGTGGAAGAAAGAACCCTTGTCTGTTTAAAACGAGTGTAAATGTTGCAATTAGCAAACTTGAATAGCATTGGGTAGGCATGAAGCTACGAAGTCAATCAGTGAGGGTATCCTGTGGAATAATGTCCAGGGTGGGAGAAAGAACCCTTGTCTGTTTAAAGCGAGTGTAAATGTTGCAATTAGCGAACTTGAATAGCATTGGGTAGGCATGAAGCTACAAAGTCAACCAGTGAGGGTATCCTGTGGAATAATGTCCAGGGTTGGAGAAAGAACCCTTGTCTGTTTAAAGCGAGTGTAAATGTTGCAATTAGCGAACTTGAATAGCATTGGGTAGGCATGAAGCTCCAAAGTCAATCAGCGAGGGTATCCTGTGGAATAATGTCCAGGGTGGGAGAAAGAACCCTTGTCTGTTTAAAGCGAGTGTAAATGTTGCAATTAGCGAACTTGAATAGCATTGGGTAGGCATGAAGCTACAAAGTCAATCAGCGAGGGTATCCTGTGGAATAATGTCCAGGGTGGGAGAAAGAACCCTTGTCTGTTTAAAGCGAGTGTAAATGTTGCAATTAGCGAACTTGAATAGCATTGGGTAGGCATGAAGCTCCAAAGTCAATCAGCGAGGGTATCCTGTGGGATAATGTCCAGGGTGGAAGAAAGAACCCTTGTCTGTTTAAAGCGAGTGTAAATGTTGCAATTAGCGAACTTGAATAGCATTGGGTAGGAATGAAGCTACAAAGTCAATCAGTGAGGGTATCCTGTGGAATAATGTCCAGGGTGGGAGAAAGAACCCTTGTCTGTTTAAAGCGAGTGTAAATGTTGCAATTAGCGAACTTGAATAGCATTGGGTAGGCATGAAGCTACAAAGTCAATCAGCGAGGGTATCCTGTGGAATAATGTCCAGGGTGGGAGAAAGAACCCTTGTCTGTTTAAAGCGAGTGTAAATGTTGCAATTAGCGAACTTGAATAGTATTGGGTAGGCATGAAGCTACAAAGTCAATCAGCGAGGGTATCCTGTGGAATAATGTCCAGGGTGGGAGAAAGAACCCTTGTCTGTTTAAAGCGAGTGTAAATGTTGCAATTAGCGAACTTGAATAGCATTGGGTAGGCATGAAGCTCCAAAGTCAATCAGCGAGGGTATCCTGTGGGATAATGTCCAGGGTGGAAGAAAGAACCCTTGTCTGTTTAAAGCGAGTGTAAATGTTGCAATTAGCGAACTTGAATAGCATTGGGTAGGCATGAAGCTACAAAGTCAATCAGCGAGGGTATCCTGTGGAATAATGTCCAGGGTGGGAGAAAGAACCCTTGTCTGTTTAAAGCGAGTGTAAATGTTGCAATTAGCGAACTTGAATAGCATTGGGTAGGCATGAAGCTCCAAAGTCAATCAGCGAGGGTATCCTGTGGAATAATGTCCAGGGTGGGAGAAAGAACCCTTGTCTGTTTAAAGCGAGTGTAAATGTTGCAATTAGCGAACTTGAATAGCATTGGGTAGGCATGAAGCTACAAAGTCAATCAGTGAGGGTATCCTGTGGAATAATGTCCAGGGTGGGAGAAAGAACCCTTGTCTGTTTAAAGCGAGTGTAAATGTTGCAATTAGCGAACTTGAATAGCATTGGGTAGGCATGAAGCTACAAAGTCAACCAGTGAGGGTATCCTGTGGAATAATGTCCAGGGTTGGAGAAAGAACCCTTGTCTGTTTAAAGCGAGTGTAAATGTTGCAATTAGCGAACTTGAATAGCATTGGGTAGGCATGAAGCTACAAAGTCAATCAGTGAGGGTATCCTGTGGAATAATGTCCAGGGTGGGAGAAAGAACCCTTGTCTGTTTAAAACGAGTGTAAATGTTGCAATTAGCAAACTTGAATAGCATTGGGTAGGCATGAAGCTACGAAGTCAATCAGTGAGGGTATCCTGTTGAATAATGTCCAGGGTGGGAGAAAGAACCCTTGTCTGTTTAAAGCGAGTGTAAATGTTGCAATTAGCGAACTTGAATAGCATTGGGTAGGCATGAAGCTACAAAGTCAACCAGTGAGGGTATCCTGTGGAATAATGTCCAGGGTTGGAGAAAGAACCCTTGTCTGTTTAAAGCGAGTGTAAATGTTGCAATTAGCAAACTTGAATAGCATTGGGTAGGCATGAAGCTACAAAGTCAACCAGTGAGGGTATCCTGTGGAATAATGTCCAGGGTTGGAGAAAGAACCCTTGTCTGTTTAAAGCGAGTGTAAATGTTGCAATTAGCGAACTTGAATAGCATTGGGTAGGCATGAAGCTACAAAGTCAATCAGTGAGGGTATCCTGTGGAATAATGTCCAGGGTGGGAGAAAGAACCCTTGTCTGTTTAAAACGAGTGTAAATGTTGCAATTAGCAAACTTGAATAGCATTGGGTAGGCATGAAGCTACGAAGTCAATCAGTGAGGGTATCCTGTGGAATAATGTCCAGGGTGGGAGAAAGAACCCTTGTCTGTTTAAAGCGAGTGTAAATGTTGCAATTAGCGAACTTGAATAGCATTGGGTAGGCATGAAGCTACAAAGTCAACCAGTGAGGGTATCCTGTGGAATAATGTCCAGGGTTGGAGAAAGAACCCTTGTCTGTTTAAAGCGAGTGTAAATGTTGCAATTAGCGAACTTGAATAGCATTGGGTAGGCATGAAGCTACAAAGTCAATCAGTGAGGGTATCCTGTGGAATAATGTCCAGGGTGGGAGAAAGAACCCTTGTCTGTTTAAAACGAGTGTAAATGTTGCAATTAGCAAACTTGAATAGCATTGGGTAGGCATGAAGCTACGAAGTCAATCAGTGAGGGTATCCTGTTGAATAATGTCCAGGGTGGGAGAAAGAACCCTTGTCTGTTTAAAGCGAGTGTAAATGTTGCAATTAGCGAACTTGAATAGCATTGGGTAGGCATGAAGCTACAAAGTCAATCAGTGAGGGTATCCTGTGGAATAATGTCCAGGGTGGGAGAAAGAACCCTTGTCTGTTTAAAGCGAGTGTAAATGTTGCAATTAGCAAACTTGAATAGCATTGGGTAGGCATGAAGCTACAAAGTCAATCAGTGAGGGTATCCTGTGGAATAATGTCCAGGGTGGGAGAAAGAACCCTTGTCTGTTTAAAGCGCGTGTAAATGTTGCAATTAGCGAACTTGAATAGCATTGGGTAGGCATGAAGCTACAAAGTCAATCAGTGAGGGTATCCTGTGGAATAATGTCCAGGGTGGGAGAAAGAACCCTTGTCTGTTTAAAGCGAGTGTAAATGTTGCGATTACCGAACTTGAATAGCATTGAGTAGCCACGAAGCTACAAAGTCAATCAGTGAGGGTATCTGCATAGTAGTAGCCTGGCTACGTAGTCAGCTGTTGTTGCCTGGAGGCACCTTCTGTTTGGGAGATGTTAACTGGCCCTTCATTGTTTGCTGTCTAGAGTTCTCCTCTTTCTGAGTGTGTTTCTTTATTTACTGTCTTGTTTCTGGTGCTTTCTTATATACTTGCCACCAGATTTTGTTCATTTTATGGTTTCCTCCTTTCTGTTGAAAAGGTGTTCACGTGCTTGTGGATTTCAATGGCTTCTCTGTGTAGTCTGACATGATGGTCCAGCATTTATGTATTCTCAAATAAGAGCCCAGGTTATCTCTATGCAGATACCCTCACTGATTGACTTTGCAAACTTCATGGCTAATTGAAACATTCACACTTGCTTCAAAAAGACAAGGGTTCTTTCTCCCACACTGGATATTCCACACACACACACACACTCCACTTGCCTCACTACCTCTATACAGAACCCTCACTGATTGACTTTGCAAACTTCATGGCTAATTGCAACCTTCACACTTGCTTCAAAAAGACAAGGGTTCTTTCTCCCACCCTGGACATTCCACAGATGCACACACAGATACATTCCACTTGCCTCACTACCTCTATACAGATACCCTCACTGATTGACTTTGCAAACTTCATGGCTACTCAATGCTATTCAAGCTTGCTAATTGCAACATTCACACTTGCTTCAAAAAGACAAGGGTTCTTTCTCCCACCCTGGATATTCCACACACACACACACTCTACTTGCCTCACTACCTCTATGCAGAACCCTCACTGATTGACTTTGCAAA